>NC_065527.1:40624327-40624840 GCF_006386435.1 Epinephelus moara | reverse complement strand
TATTATCTGTTTTGGTCTCTGTTAAACAAATAAAGTCATAGTCTTTAATGTATTCTGTAAGAATCCCAAGTTGAAATTTAGCACATAATCCACACACATTTAGTCCAAGGAATTTGATATCTGTCTCCTGTTTAGTCTTAAATCGACCGGAAGAATTTTTACAAGTTATATCCTTGATACAAGTTGCATGTAGTGAGGGGTCAGCGCTAGCCTAGGGGAAGTCTACATAAATCCCAACACTTTGGGCTTTTTCTGCAGACCATCCCAGTTTGGATATTAGCTCATCACCGGAGTAGATGGTTTTCTTCATCTCTTGATCGTTGTCCTTAATGATGCAACAGATGTTACCGTCCATTGTCCAGGCTCTTTTAATCTCTGGATCCATCCTCACTTGTCTCAGGATCTTTCCTCTCAAAGGCGTAAGGTCTTCCTCAATAAAGACTCTGTTTTTCCCATCAATACTCCTTAGACGTTTTTTGTTTCCCATAATTTGAAGTTTGGTTTCATACCTGA
>NC_065527.1:40594845-40623773 GCF_006386435.1 Epinephelus moara | reverse complement strand
AAACTAATAGGGCAGTGGACATCTGACAAACATTTGTCCAAGGGATCAACACAAAAATAGATAATCTGTGCTAACAAACAAGCTGACACTATGGCATAGTCAATAACGCTGTTACCATTATAGTTAAAACAGGTGTAACGCCCAATGCCTTTATCAGACCCAAATCTTCCATTTACAATCTTCAACTCTGAACTTTGACATAAGTCAATTAGGCTGTGATCGTTATTATTTGTCATTAAATCTTCACTGACCCTCTGTAGATCCAACAAAGAAAAATCATTTATGTCACTGTTTAAAAAAAGGAGCCCAAAAGACAGCCCATTTCTAATATTCGCTCCTACGTCACCTACATTCAAAGTGTCACTCAGAGTACCAGTTCTTGAATTGAAATCACCCAACATCACTATTGGTAAACTGTATTTACTGTTCATAAATGAAATATCTTGGGAAACATTTCCAAAATAGTCCTTGTTGAAAAAAATAGATCCTTCATGTGGCCCATAAACTGTTCCCAAGATGAATTCAAACCCAAAAGCTGCTCTGGCCACTTTAGTCCACAGGATGGCGTCAGAAGTAGTGTCTTTTTTTTTTTTTTTTTTTTTTTTTAGTAGTGTCTTTTATNAAACCCAAAAGCTGCTTTGGCCACTTTAGTCCACAGGATGGCGTCAGAAGTAATGTCTTTTATCTCCTGAACATAATTTGCAGACTCGTTTTTAACTAATAGACATACCCCATGTATACCACCATGTTTATAACTTGATTTCTTATTTTCTAGCACGAAAGGAGTAAATCTATCACAGTCTGATTTACAGATATTATCTGTTTTGGTCTCTGTTAAACAAACAAAGTCACAGTCTTTAATGTATTCTTACAGAATACATTAAAGACTGTGACTTTGTTTGTTTTGTCTTTAATGTATTCTGTAAGAATCCCAAGTTGAAATTTTGCACGTAATCCACAGACATTTAGTCCAAGGAATTTGATATCTGTCTCCTGTTTAGTCTTAAATCGACCGGAAGAAATTTTACAAGTTACATCCTTGATACAAGTTGCATGTAGTGAGGGGTCAGCGCTGGCCTAGGGGAAGTCTACATAAATCCCGACACTTTGGGCTTTTTCTGCAGACCATCCCAGTTTGGACATTAGCTCATCACCGGAGTAGATGGTTTTCTTCACCTCTTGATCGTTGTCCTTAATGATGCAACAGATGTTACCGTCCATTGTCCAGGCTCTTTTAATCTCTGGATCCATCCTCACTTGTCTCAGGATCTTTCCTCTCAAAGGCGTAAGGTCTTCCTCAATAAAGACTCTGTTTTTCCCATCAATACTCCTTAGACGTTTTTTGTTTCTCATAATTTGAAGTTTGGTTTCATACCTGACAAACTTGACAAAAATGTTTCTGCTGCGGTGTTGATCTTCAGCCTCGTGCACTCTTCCACGTTTCCCTGGCAGACGGTAGCTTACGCTGATGTCCTGCTCTTTCATCTCCACTCCCATCTCGGCTGCCAGATCAACTACTACTTTCTTTGTGTTCTCACCGTTTGTTAACGGGATTCCTCTAATGATAATGTTTGTCTTGCGAGTAGTTTGCTCAACTTTGTCACACTCAAACTTCAATTTACTTATCTCCATCGCAGCTTTGGTCGCTGCTTTCACAGCTGACTCTTGTCCTCTTCTGATCATGTCCATGTGTTTTCCCCACTCTTGGAGCAAGAGTTTAGTAGATTCATTTACAGCCGCCGTCACTACGGAACTTATTAACAGAGTCAGCGCATCTGTAACTTTCGGGACGATTTCTTTGATTGATTTCTTTAATGATGCCACAGTTGTTTGGTGCTTTGCAAAATGCAAAGGCAACATAAAAAAGGGACCTCGTATTAGCTCTACAGTGCGATCTCTGTGGATAAAGGGCTTGAGTGTGAAGGAGGCAGTTACCCAGAGGAGGAGAAGCTTTGCCCAGTCCAGCTCTGACATAACATTATCTTCTGCTTAAAAGTGGTGAATTTACAGCTCACAGGAACTTAATATAATCAGTCCCTAGCTTTTGTTTGACATCTTGAGTCGGCACAAAATGTTATGCACATTTCCAATCCTTTGTTAGCGTAGTTAGCATGCTTTAGCTTGGAGGGCTTACTTGGATTGTTTACTTTATTAGGTATATTACTATCCAATGCATGTGGCAAACTGTCTGCATGTTTGAAATTCAAAACCTGAATTCAGAGTGTTGATTTTCTTCTGGTATTTTGATTATTTGAATATACACTAAATACACTCTCTTAACACTTTTTTGAACTAAATGTATTTTCTGACAGTTAAGACACAAAGACAGAGTTCTGTTCTCCACTCACGTACCTGGTGGGCCGCTGTGGTGGAGGTTGTGGTGGCAGCCGCCGTAGCTGAAGGGATGCTAGAGTAGACACTGGATGTTGTGAAGCTGGAGCCTGGAAACAGAAAGACTTCAACTGAAAACAGCAGCGGAGGAAAATAGAAGAATTTCTACACAGTATTTGAGGACAAGAGAAGGAAACAGAGCTGTGCCACTGCAAGATCTCCTTTATTTTTCAGTGCTTCTCGTTTTTGCGAGAAGAGAGAGTGACGGCGTTATCTTGTGAGACAGAGTGAGGTTGCAGCTTGCCTTGGCTGGGGTATGAGTAGTGCAGCTGGCCTGGCTGGGTTGAGGTATATGCGGCGTTGAAGCTGAGAAACCCAGGCTGGCCACCAGAGGGTGCCTCAGGCAGCCCTGCCTCTGTTTTAATGCCTGGCCACATAGCACCTGAAGATCAGAGAGAGCAATAGATGCAGAAAATGAAAGAGGCAGCGAGAGGAGCGGATAACTGAAGACGGGGCAAAGATAAGAAACCAGGTCCTTCAGTCAAGATGTAGATGTTTAAGCAGAGATCAAAAGCGAATTGATTCCACAGCGCCAAAGCACAGTAAGGCCTCTAAAGCAGAGTAACAAAAGGTGTGATGCTAGGTGTTTAGTGAGCAGACAGTTAAAATAGGCTGTTAGAGAAGGAGCAGCGACTAACCAAAGGGGGGGAGGCCGTAGGTCTGGCCTGTCTGGGGGAAGGCTGAGTACACCGTGGACTGGGCCAGAGGAGGAAAGGCCACCTGACTGGTGTATGACGTCACTGCTGGGCTGAAAGAAAAGAGAATCAGTATTTGCATCAAATGAGGACATGTCTGCAGGCGGGTCAGTGGCAGAAACAAGCACTTTTGGTGGACATAAATTGATCTTGCATACTTGCCCCAAATAGCTACACTGCAGCCTGTCTCTGCTGTCTGCAGTGCTCTGTCTCAATACTGAACTGAAGTCACGTTTTAAACCCAGTTTTCTTCACCAGAACATTTGCTATTTAGACAAACATTTATACATGCTAAAGTAGGAATAAGTTGAAAAAAATTAAATGCAGTTTATGTAGCAATTCATATTCAGGGTTGTTCCAAACTAAAGCAGCAGCTTGGGGTGAAGCAACAGCACATGTTTGACGTAACTGAAACACACTGGGACCATAGCCTGCCTAAAACCCTCTGCAAAGTTCCATTCAAGGAATATTTTGTGACACCAAAGTCAAAATTTAGTGAGAAAATGTGGGTGAGAGATAGGGTGCACGTGTGAGAGGGACGAAAAACGAGAGAAAGAGTTCGGGGAGAGCAAGGTGACTTGCGGAGCAGTGTTTGTTTCTGCCTCCCCAGCACTGGGAGAGATGTGCATAACATGCAGCAAAGAGCAGAGATCATCTGCATGCTGCGTCAACATGGACCCTATGCCCACTAAATGCACCGAGGGGCGCAGTCCAGTCTGCCGAACCTGTCCTGCATAAGACAACAGATGATTGAAATGAGGAGGTGGAGGAGGGGAAGTGGTGCAAAGAAACACATCAGCCCTTATCTTGTAATAAATGTTCTAATATTTAAATATATATACATTATAATATCTTAAATATAGGTGTTTATTTTCACACAAGAAATCTGGGTTTGTAATATAGGACTTGGGTTGGGCTTGGACAGAAACCATGCAGGTTCATGCGGGGTCAGGCCTGATTTTTTGGGGGGGTCCTATCAGAGCTCTAGAGTCAAATGATTGCACACTGTAGCGCTGCGCCACATGTCACCTTTCACGTTCCTAAACCTGTATAACATTAGAACATGATAATGAACCAGATGTTCCCTGCAGTGTACTCACTTGCTTCCTTGATAAACCTGTTGGGTGTATTCAGACGTGGCTGTTGAGTCTGTGGCTGTCAAAAAGATAAAACAGCTTCAGTTTGACATACCACACGTTTACCGTGCATTGTTTAGAACTGAGACAGGGTGTCTGTTCATACCAGAATGTGCATACGAGTTCATGGTGCCGCCGCATGCTTGAGGTGCTGCTCCTCCATCTGCGTCTGACCGCTCATGATCACCTGCGATCAAACAAACTATCATTAGTATCATCCAGGAACATAACTGTGAGTGATATCACATTTTCTACGTACCTGGATCGAGCTGGGCTGAGGACAGGGCAGAGTAAGAGCCTTCCTGCTCTGATGAAACCAACACAGCAACTGGACTCCCATCATCACCTAAATTACTAAAGGAGCATAAAGAATCCATTATAATTACAGAATGCCTGCTGCCAGTTGCCATCTATATATATAAAAAAACCAAATCTGGTAAACAACATTAAGATAATCACAAAAACAAGATAAGGTGGAAAAGTATTTTAAAATGTAAACTTTGTTTGTGGTGGTTTTCCATCAAAGTATGTAAGCAGCAGTTTTAAGGATCAGAAAAAGAATGAAACTCACTGACCTCGGCTCTTTCTCCAGTCCACCGTCTATCTCAAGTTTGGCCTTCTTTGTCTGCACACACACACAGAGAAGTTTATGGAAAAGGATTTCACAATAATTCTATTTTATCTGCTGCGTCAGGACTGTGATGTGCATCTCTTTTTCCTAAATATTGTGGCCAATAAAGTCAGATGAAAATGAAATCAAGCCAGTATCATAAAAAAATATACTAAAATATGCCTCGTCAACAACAGTTGTCCTTTAGAATTGTAAGTATTTTTTCATGGAGTATTAGAAGACACATAGAGCTTATTTTTCTATAGCATTAAAAAATCATATTTGACATTATTACATCAATAAAGTATTACACACAATATCACAATACAATATACTATGCTGTTAAAGGGGTGTATATAAAGGTTTGCACAAATACTGTTGATATTTGCAGCTTGAACTTTATTGTTCAACTTACAGGATAATACTAATTTAAAGCTTTTTAATCTGTAATATATTGTTTCATTACAACTTTCTCAGTCTATAAAATGTGATGAGTGCCTTTCAGAAATTATGAAAACCAATAAGAATGTCTCAGAAGTGCTTATTTAAGGTGACCAACAGTCAAAAAACAACATTTTGAGAAGTAGTAATTTGCAACTATTTGAGATTCTCACTTGTTAAATCAAAACAGTCACTGACTAGGTTTCTGTTAAAGAATTAATAATGAAAGAGCAACTAATTTCAGCATTACAGTGAACCTCACGCCATCATCTATGCTCATGTTTTCTGAAAAACTTTGGTTGGCTAAAAAAGAACATTTACTACAATCAAAACCTGCAGAAACAACCTGAATATGAGCTCTGAAAGATTAAATGTGGGTCAAATATTTGCAGGGAACTGATGACAAAATAAAAAGGACCCATGTTTAATTTATCTGAAATTTATCACTTGACATAAATGAACGTTTCTCTTTTCTTAAACTATGTATAGTTTAAGCTTAAACTCAATTTGTGAACAGTTATTAATACAAGCATTTCCCCCTCCTGCTCTGTGTTGGCGTCATGGTGTGCAAGACTCACCGGCAGCTCAGGCAGCTCCTGCGAGTCATCCATCTCTGCAGCAGAGTGACCCGACATGTCTGCACGCACAGCCTACTCTCTGCACCTGGAAAGCCTGTCCGGACCCTGCTTTACACAACCACAGGAGCAAAAAACAGATAGGCACGGAATAAACTGGGGTTATGCCTTATGTATTTTCTTGCTGTGTGACTCTCCCCTCCCCTTGTCCCATAAAGCTTCATCAATGCATCCCTCCCCCGCCACTATCGCGGGGGTGATCAGCAGGGAGGTGGCAGCATGGGGGAATTGGAGCACCCTGGTCTTATCTCCCGCCTGAGACCCGCAGGTGAGGCACGTGTGGCACCAAAATTGCCTAGAGTCCCCAGCGCGCTTGTGTTCACTGTGGGATTACGGAGGGTACCACTTTACATGTGCACTAACCTCCATTCAACGAAAACATATTGTCCTGAAGCATTAGCTGCTCAGGTGCAGGCTGGTTTAACGGTAGATAAACGGAGGGGATAAGATCTAACCTCGTTTTATCCACAACTTGCCCAGCTGGCCTTTCATTTATCAAATTGACATAGAAAGAGAAAGAGAAAATAGGTTAGACGGCAAATTCAAAAAACGCATGAATGTGTCAGGCTGTTGTTAATGGTGCACTTTCTGAATCAAAACCGCACTGCCTGAATTGGCCTGACCGTTAAAGCATACGTCAGCTTATGCAAGATATATATGCAAGTTTTTTGAAGAAGGGAAATATGTCAGGGGTACATGTAAGTCTTTGCTGTTCATGTGTGTTTTACAGTCTGTCTGTTTGTCCGTATATTGGGTTATGTTCTGTGTCATGGATCTCTACTGGGGTTTGCCCGGTTTGCCCCGACTTTAAAGCAACCATGTGTCCTATAACACTTAATAGCATACGGAGTAATGGTATCAAAGTAGTAGTCGGGGAAAATTTTTCAAATACATTTACCATTTGTACCTGGAAAATCAATGGGCTAAAAGAAGGTATCAAAAAAGGTCACTTAAAAAAAACTGTCCCCAGACAGTCCTCAGACTCATACTTATCATTAAGAACATTTCTTTTAACCTAATTTCACATTCACAACATGCTGATCCAGAGGGTAGATTCTTGATTATAAAATGTGATCTTTATATCAATATATATGTCCCTCCTTCATCTGATGTGGTATTCTTAATAAGTCTTAATATGTTAGAGACTTGAATAACATTTTTAGCGCGGGAATCAAATATTTATCTATTATGATATAATCATGCATAACAAGGTACAATCATTGACTGAGCTTCAAAATAAATTTACATTGACAAACCAAGAATGTTTTAGATATTTACAGCTAAACATTGGAAAAGAAAAAAAAGGAAAAAATACTTTGCAAAGTATTTAATATGCTACTGACGGAACTATCTAAACATTATTCAATACGTAAGGGATAATGTATAATGAGCCGGTGAATACTGGGAAAATAACTCCCGACAGGGGAATAGAACCTTGAGCTTTCTTATTATTAATTATTAATTATTAATTATAAAAATAACGATTCATTCATCTGGGGCATTTTTTAGACCAATTGTTAATGAAAATAATCATCACTTACCCTACTATAATGTGTAAGATTATTACCTCCGCCAAGGAGGTTATGTTTTTACCAGCGTTGGTCTGTTTGCCTGTTTGTTTGTCTGCAAAATAACTCAAAAAGTTCTGAATTTTGATGAAATTTGGTGGTGATTGGTTGAAGCGAAGTGGATAAAATAATAAAATGGCGGGAAATCCGAGCTGCTTGGCGGAGGTCTGCGATCTCCGAGTGCTTTTCTAGTTAGGTTAAGTAGTGAGTTATCATTAACATTAGTAGCATTGCAAAGAAAAAACAGCACACTTGCCTTGGATTTAGAGAATTTATTTGCCATTTCTGACACAGATTACACTTCAATATTTCAGGTGATCATGTAAATTATCTTCTTTATACAGTAGCAGTGGCATGAAAATAAATATACATAAAAAATACAAAACAGAAAAGTAATGCTTCCAAATATGGAAGAACATGATCTAGAACTGTGTGTTGCCTTCATTTTTTATTTATATTTTCAGCAGGCTTGAAAATCCACTCCCTGTATGCAAACGGCTAAAATATGGAAACTCAGTGGGGCAAAACAAAGTCATGAACAATCTCTGTTCAAGTGAAGATCCTCTCTTAATAACTTAATGAACATCAGATCATAAATTACAACTTACTGCTAAATGAGATACAATGATATTCATTCTTTCTGAGTTAACACAATTTTATTGCACTTTCCAGAACCATGTTACGCAGTAGGCCAGTGGCTTAACACTGTAAGTGAAAAGCCAGCGCCTGCTCCACCTGGTGGTTCTTTCTTCAAGTTAATGAAGCACTTTCTTTTATACAGATTACTTTCCAGAAAGGGACCGAGAGGTTCAGGGAAAAGAGATATGAACATACAGTAAATATGGATCAGGCCGCCCTGGACAGGCACAAGACATTCACAGTTCTTCTCTACATGATGCATAAATACAAAAACATTAATATCATTAGATTTTTCATCTGGAGTGTTTGCAATAAAACAGCAATCACTTAAATTTTAAAAGGAGTTTGATATACAGTATGTGCTATCATTGATGTGGGCCTGTTATTGCTGGTTGAACTCTGTATCGCACTCTCCTGATCAAAGAGAAACGTCCTTCATAAACAGCAGATATAGATAAACACAGTAACTGGTTGTAAATGAAAAATAAATTGGAAAAAATAAAATGTATTGCTATACAGGAAATATATAATATTAATCTAGACATTTATAACTTATTTATAATATATGCAGAACTGCCTTAAAAGTAAAGAGTGAATGTTTGTAGTTATTAAAACACAGAAAACCTTTTGGTTTTGCAGTAAAATATATGTAACTTTTTTCTTCTACACAGTACGGTAAAACTTTGATCTTCAGTTGATGAGGACAAGCTGGTCAAAAAAAGTGTTTGTGTTAAAGCATACCACAGTTAACTGTTTGGTCCAGATATTAGTGTAAAATATCGAAATGCTGTTATTTCTTCGTCCCAAGCAGAGATATGAAATAAAAAGATGAAAGATACACAGATGTGTGGTTAAAGCGGAACTTTTCTTGACCCTTGTTTCCTCAAGTGCAATTGAGCATTCACATGAAAATAACAATGCGTTGTGAACTTTGAAACAAGAACAGTTTTAACATACATCTGAAGAAGGCATCCACCTTAACGGCTAGCGCCCTGGTCAAATGTCCAAACAGGTGAAAGGGTTTTGTGGTTTTTTGATAAAGCCAGCTCTTCCCGTCCAAACTGCCTTTCGAACCTCAGGCACTTCTCTTCATGTCACTTCACCAGTAGCTGTGACAGTGATGTTTTATGACCCCAGAGTGCATCCACCGTTGGCACATGTAATGTAGTATCAGATGGTTGAGGCAGAAGAGTAGGGCCAGTGGTGTGGTAACATGAGAGTCCCCATCTGTACACTTTTTATGCACAAGATCCTTCAAGATCTACCCCCCCCCCCCCCCCCCCGGAATTCATGTCCTTTCTGTCAGTTAGATCCTCTAATCAGGCTCTGTAATGTCTCCCCAAACAGGCTGCTCCAGTGTGGTCCCTCTGTCAAAGTAAGACTCTCAACCCAGAGCTTGTGTCCTGTTTGTTGTGAGCTCCCTCCCGAGATGCTGGCGTTCACATGAAGGAGTGTTCTGCTGGAGGCCCGTAAGAGAAGCCTGGAAAAGCTCCGGCTGCTTCCTTGACGCTGCTGGTCACAGTCAGGGTGTCGTTGCACAGAGAGGAGGACACGGGCAGGTGGGTGAACTCGGGGTCAAAGTGTCGGAGGTCTGTGGGGCCAGTCTGTGAAAACCAGGAAGAACAGGAATTAGATGTGTAATGTAGTGTTGTCAAAAATACTGATTTAGCAATACACATAAATTCAGAATATTTAAAACTGTTCAAACATTTTCAGCAGTATCGATAGACGGTAGCAGCTGTGCTTTCTCACTCTATCTCTTTGTTAATGTTTATTACAGTCATTCTGCTGTTCCCTTTTACAGTCTATTTTTTAGGGCTGGGCAATAAATTGATATATATGAATATAATGATCTTTTACATTTTATTTTCTTCACTCAGAAACCAATTTGACAATCAATTCTTAAGTTTAAGGCATTTTTTGCATATAAATGGCAATAATTAAACTGGTTGTAGCTTTTCAAATGTTTATATTTTCTGGTTTTCTTTGGCTGAAATGATACAAATCTGAATATCATTGGGTTTTGGACTGCTGGTCAGACAAAACTTTCGAAGACATCACAATTGGCTTTGAGAAACTGTAATGGGCATTTTTCACTACTGGCAAGACATTTAATGGGACAAACAGTTAATCATGAGGGTACATTACTTGTAGCTGTGTGTAATTGTAAATTGAATATTTTTGTTTTTGTAGAGTTGGTTTGACTGATTTTCACTGCTTTATGACATTATATAGACAAGATGATAATGACCAGAATTTGTGGGGGCAGTGTAGCATAGTTCAACTGAAACACGACTAGAGGACACGACAAAGACATTTTATAAATGGCACAAAAGAATGAATCAGTAATAAAGTGAAAAGAATTGTCAGAGACTTTTGACTCTGCCCTCTAGTGCAGTCTAGTGGATCTATCTATGCCAACATAAAGGATGCTTGTATGTTTCAAATGTGCTATTTTCTTATGTAAAGGGGGAAAAAAAGAGCCTTTAGTTTGAACTTACCACTGTAGGGACGAATGGAGGCGTGATCTTCTTCGCCATCAGGTCCTCCCAGTTGATTGGAGAGAAGAAGGAATGGTACTTGAGTTCAAGCTGGAAGGAAAAGGAAATTCTGAATTAGCAGATTAATAGCAAACAAGCTTCACTGGTCTCTGACTTGTCTTTGAGTCATGTGTGCTTTAGGGTCAGCTGTGTGCACTTACAAAATCATCCTTCACTCCCAGCCTCTTGGTGCGGTCCTTCTGCAGGAGCCCCTCGAGCAGCTCCCTGCCTGCATTTGACACATTGGGCTTGAGCACAGGAGCCTTGTGCAGGATGTTGTTATACATCTCAGCTGTGTTGCGACTGTAGAACGGGGGCTGTAGAGCAAAAACAGCCATAGGTTAATTTAATATATAGTCAGGTGGTAGAGTTGTACTAGGAGGCATAAACTCACTGATCTCACTTACCAGTCCATAGAGCATCTCGTAGAGCACTGATCCCAGACACCACCAGTCAACTGTGCGGTCGTACGCCTGCTTCTGGAGAACCTCAGGGGCCAAGTACTGAGAGGAAAGGGAAAAAAAGACTTAACTCATGTCTGAAAATTTCCATTTAGTTGTTTATTTAGAGTTTTTCTGCACTGATAATAAGAGGTTTGTTTTGTACCTCTGGTGTCCCGCAGAAGGTTGTTGTTGTACCGTTGGCCTCAAGGCCTTCTTTGCAGAGGCCAAAGTCTGTGAGGACTATGTGACCCTGTGAGTCTAACAGGATGTTCTCAGGCTTCAGGTCCCTGTGAAGAACAAGAAGAAAAAGAAGAAAGCTGTTACAAAAATGACTACAAAGCTACTCTTATACACTTCCTCCTTCAATACAGCTCAGCATATGTCATGTCTATGAAATGTCCACTAGGGGGTGCTGTGTGATCGCTTATTACCTGTACACAATGTGCAGGGAGTGGAGGTAGCCAAGTGCACTTGCAATTTCAGCAGCGTAGAACCTGGCTCTGGGCTCCAGGAAGATCCGCTCTCTCTGGAGATGGTAGAACAGCTGGAGAGAAAAACATCTGTCAGCATAAGCCTGAAAAACACTTTGATATTCTGACCTGATTTGTGGGCGTTGAGAGCTTTTAACTTACCTCTCCACCGTTGACATAGTCAAGCACAAAGTACAGCTTGTCAGTGGTCTGGAAGGAGTAGTGCAGCCCCACCAGGAAGGGATGCTTGATGTTCTTCATCAGCACACTGCGCTCAGCCATGATATGCTTTTGCTGGAGGGGACAAATAGAAGTCAATACAGTGTGTTCATCACAATGACATTTACGAAACAGAAGAAATATGGAGGTTTGTGTATGGTGTTTAATCATAACCTCTGGAGTTTTACTTGTAGTTCATTACATAGGATGACAACTCACCTCTTTCTTCTTCATGATGATTTTTTTCTGTAGCACTTTGACAGCGTAGTATTTGGCAGACTCCTTGTGTCGAGCCAGCAGAACCTGTTACAGAGCAAACATTTGCGTCAGTGATGGTGCTGCAGCAGTGACAAATATGAGCAGTTAAGGGAATTTATTGGCATAAAAAGAGACTCACCTTTCCAAAGCTGCCTTTGCCGATGATTTTGAGGTAGTCAAAATCACAGGGTTTGATCCTAACATAGAGAAGCAAACAGATGATTAGGATTTCTAATGACTCACAGTGAGGCTTATCTATTGTACTAAACTGTTTACACTGATAAGGCTACTTACTGAGTGTCCTCAGCCAGTGAACTTCGCGAATTTAGGTACATCTGAAAGACATGAAATGAGGAAATTCATGAATACATTGTCATATTTTGGAAAGAAAACAAGTATGATAGTCAGTTAACAGTTTCTGCTTACCAGACTTTCAGGAAGTTGATCATTTCCATCCTCCTCATTTTGATTCTCATCAATCTTCAGGAAGTTGTTGACTTCAACACTGAAAAGAAAACATAGCTGGTTATGAAATGAATTTTTATATCAGCTATTAAACTTTAACAATATGACTCACACTTGTCATATTTTTCTATTTATTTATTCTTTTGATAATTTGAAGATTTGATGATTCAGTGTGAAATCTCAGGATTGTGAGACTAAAAAGCTGAATGGCCGCTCCCTGCTGGGGTGTGACTGACCGTCTGAAACATCCAGACAGGTCAAGTTTAGGACACGGTCATGTGCATGTGAACAGCCTAACCTGTCTTACAAATGGCTTAAGCCGCTGACCCATGACAAGAGGGTTCAGACAGCTCTGCAGGACTCAGTGGTCCAGATCAGACACCCTCTCCTTCTGGAGCACCTGAAGGAGACAGATGCTGCACACAAGTGTTTTTTTGACTTTCACGGCACCAGACCCCAATGCTGTGATGGGACGAGCCTTGTATCATGCAATAACTGAATTACAGGTTTATCCTCGTCTAGGGGACAGAGAGGATTTGCTTGAAAGGTGATTAGGCAGCGGGGAGGTTGTTAACAGGCTTGTCATGACAGGACTATTCTTGCACCCACCTTCTCAGACCCAGATTATACTTTTCACAGAATGTCCTGCCAAATGCAGGTGGCTGATTGGATTGGCCACTGATCATGAATGGGCTAATGATCAGAAATAAACACTACAGCCAGGAAGTGACTAATGACCCAGAGATGCTCCTTGTGCCTCGGGGCCAATTGTCCATCCAAATCAAACACAGTTTTCCCATTTGCGGAATATCATTTTTAAAGAAACACTCACTGTTGGCAGATATGTGGGGTAGACACCAGCTTCTGGATGAAGTCATTCAACCCCATTTTTCTCTCCTTGATGAAAGCTGCAGAGGAAGACAGAGAGGGGAAATAATTTGTCAGTGTTTGAGTATCATTCACCACGCATGATGCAAAGATCTTCCACTAGAGGAGAAAATATCAGTGTTGCAGCTGTAATCCGCTGTTTCTCACTTCCAAATATCCCGTTATAGGGCAGATTTGCGTGTTGTGCATAGACCTCTAATGCTGCGGGCTTATAGGTTATGCAACCACTTGGGTCACTCATTCAGGCACCAATAGTGGTTGCCAACAAAGCATTTTCCATCCTAGATTCTCATTACACTGCATATAGCCAGTTTTGAGATTTTAAAGGCAGATTTGCTGCCATTTCTTATAATATTTTTGCAAAATGTCTCTGAAAGTAGAACAAAAAAAGCGCTTTGCATGTAGGTCTAATTCATCTTTTGACAGCCGTTTGTCTTATGAATCAACACATACCAATAAATACTTATCTAATGAATACATGAGCAGCTTTAGTGATGAATATGAACTGTAATAATTGTTTTGTTATTGCTCACCGGTAAGAACAGCGACAATCCCCCTCATTTTGCAGTAAGTTAGATCACATCCAGCTTCAGTCACCGCCATGTTTACAGATAAATAAATATCCAATAAAAACACAGGAATAAAAAACAACAATAATATGTCCCGTACGATCCTTTAACCGTGAGTTATCGCCGTGTCACGACTGTAAAAAAAATGAGACCCGGCAGAGCTCAACAGTCCACGCTCCGCTGTAGTCTGCTCCTGCCCACACTGTGCGAGCCAGTTTATATATACAGAGCACGTGGTACCTTTTTTTTTTTTTAAAGTGACGCCCATTTTTACGTCACCCGTGTTACCACGGCAACTGCGTGACATCACGGGATTCCGCTGCAGCCATATTCTGCCTGCAGGAGGAGGGGGATGACGAGGAGAGCTCACCGCAAAGGCGGAGGTGGTGAGAAGAAGAGCTCCCACCATCACCACCATCATCATCACCACCACCTCCTCCCACCGTCGCCCTCTCCTCCTCTTCATCATTCTCTCTGAATGGAAACCTCCAACTGGCTGTCAGCACCCATACAAAAGAGATTAAAGTGAAGTGATTAGGAGAAGGAGGAAACGACTGTAAACACAGGAACAAGAGTGGATACGCTTTTTTTTGGTGTCCTGCAGACCCAAAATGTGCTGCTGCTCTCTGCAGTTGCTTTATCCCGAAAGGACGTGGAGAAAATGTATGTCACGACTGCTGCAGCTCAGCTGCAGGTTCTAACCCTGCCCTGGAAATCCACATACAGGCTAAACATGCATGATGAAAAAATAATAATAACAATTCTGCTCGGATCCAATCCTCTGTTTAAATCCATGCAATTTCCACAAAGCTCCATGTGCTGTCATTCTAAATAATTAGTGGATTTCTGTGGCCGATGAGGTCAAGGTTATAAAGATGACTTGGCCTGACAGACTTATGTAAATTCAGAGAAACCACATATGACATCATGCTGAGACTAAGCTGTAGCAGCGATCAGTCCAGCTGTCATAGATGTGGTCCACTAACCCTGTAAGTTACATAACTGTGCCATAATGCAGATAGCTATACTGCCTGGGGAGGACAGGGAGCCGCACAGCAAAGTTTCCAGTGAGCATTAGTGATTTCTGAGATGAGGTTATTTGGTGTGTGCTGATTAATGTGTTTGATCACTGGCAGAGCAATTATGGATTTTGGATGAGTGTTCAGCACTGCTTATTGGTGTTTTATCTCCCAAGTGAGACTAATGACAGTAGTGAAAAGTAACTGATTACTCTACTTAAGTGCAGTCATGAGGTATTTTCCAGTATTTCTCTTTTGTATTGATATTGTACTTTTTAACCCTACTGCAATTATTTGTAACTACATAGTTACAGATTAAGAGATTAATGTTTTACATACAAAACATTAGGGCTGCACAATCAATCGAAATATTATTTAAAAAAAAAAAAATGCAAGGCATATTGTGATCACAATATCAGTCAAAATAATTGCAATATAATTGCATATCCTGCAGCCATACAAAATATGATGCATTGTTGTCGAAGCTGAAATCATAAGTTGATTCTTCAATTAACTATTTTGACAATAAATTGATCATTTCAGTCATTTTTCATGCAAAAAACATGAAAAAATGCAAATAATATTCTGTTTCCAGCTCCTCATGTGTGAGAATTTGCTGCTTTAACTTAACTTCTTTGGGTAGGGGAGTTTTGGTCTAACTTTTTGGTCAAACTACAACAAAATATTTTGATCACCATTGGATATTTTTCACTACTTTACCCAGATTAATCAGTAATGAAATAATCTTTAGTATATTAACTGCTGGAAAGATGTTTTTTCATAAAACTGGGCTGTCTATGCAGTAGAAAGACGGAAATACTTTTGAAATTTGTTCAATATGACCAGAGACAACAGAGAAAGGGACTGTAGCATTTGCATTTGCTCAAGAGGTAAAAACCATTACAAGTACCAGAATGCACTGCGCTGCGCCACACCAATAAACACTTCCGCTGGTGATTAATGTGAGCTTGGCTGTTTTGAGAGAGAGTGGGGCGAGTCCCTCTCTCGATCCGCTCCTATACTCTGTGTGGTGGTGGACATACAAAAATGTGATAGTGCAATCTGTAGTCTGAGCAACAGCCCTAGAGCCGGCGAAAATTGCATCATCTGGTGGATTTGAGTCGAGAGATGAGCAAGAAGATCTGAGGAAAGTTTACCACAGTTCATTTACACATACTACCTACATTGTTATGGTACAAAGCTGGCTAAAAATCGGCAAAATATCCCTTTAAACAAGCCTCACCTTGACGAAGAAGAGCAGTAAAACGTTGATTACACAATGTATCAGTAAAATTAATGTCACAATATTATATGTTAAACACTCACTGGGGTCATTTTGTTTTTCTCTTTTTAGGCCTTGTGTCAATCGAAACGTTTTCTCCATGCTAAAAATGGTAGGCGCTCCTTATGAGACGCCCAGTTGGGAGTGCTTGAGAGCGCTTTGAAAGGGGCAGCATTTTTTCAGCTGAGACACTTTGGTTGCCATGAAAGGGAGCATCTGCGGAAGTAATATTGGCAGCGCAAAGCAGAGTACTTGCTCTGGAAGAAGGGAAGGCTGAAGCACATAATGAGAGAGAGGATGGACCCGCCGGTCTGTGTTGATCTATGAGAGGAAACGTGTAATAATATATATATATATATATATATGTACAGTATATTAAATTATTTCTAGTATCGGGCTGTCGGTGAGCGTCTGTCGCCCTAGTCAATGTAGTGTGTCCTGCATCGTTGCCCTTTGTCCTCTCCATCTGCTTCTTTTTTTTCTGCTGGTTCTGCATGATGAATTGGTGATGGTGAAGCCTGTTGGTGAATTAAATCACTCTGATTGACAGTTCAGCTCAGCGCACAAGAAGAGAAATGGAAGAGAGGAAAGTAAACAATCGGCTAATGTCAAGAGGGAGTGAGATCAAAACAAATCAGGTGAGATTATTTGTCTTTAGCCATTGGGCTCTTTAGCAAGTAGTAAGTATGCTCTGTTCTATCAACATTGGATTGGGTTGTTCATGTGCTAACTGGCTAATTAGCGTCAAGAAAGAATTCTAGTTTCCCTTTTTGAATGCAGCTACAGAAGGTACGTGCTGGTTGGCCATCAGCTGTAGTCTTTGCGGTGTGTGTATGTGCAACTTTCTGGCCGAGACACATTGAAGTGAGGTGACGCAACAGTCAGCTTTTGTTGCCGCCCGTTCTAGCATAGCATAAATATGCCATGCTCCCACTGCAAATAATTAAAACTATACGTTGGCCTCGCTTTGGTGGACACGGCCCCTTACTAAACTAAATGTGAGTACTTGTTCCACCACTGTTCTTAAAAACATCTGCTTCAGTCCTCAGAGATTCATTCATCTGTCAGAGGGGAACTCCTGGGTTCTGTCTCCAGTTTGACATGTGACAGTCCTGCATAATTTAAAGGAAGTGAGACATCACAGGACAGGTTCTTCTTGTACTGGGGAAGGAGGAAGTGCCATATCTGTGGCCTGGGCTCAAACAGAAACTAGCTGGTGTAGAGCTAGCAGCGTATCATGTCCTACCCTGGAAGGCTACCTGAGCAAACAGCTCATCTTCAACTCTGTTTACGCACAGAAACACACTGGATCGGATTACATGACAGCGACACCTCTCTCCAGGCTTTGTGTGAAGCCTTTTCTTCACCTGATGTAGTCTTACTCTGAATTATTCAAGTGTATCATGTTATCGTCTCTGGTAACATGTAGGACAAACATGACTTGGGTAGTTCCCTCAAACAGCGTCATTCCTCTGCCACGTCTCTGTTTTTTTTCTGTTTTGATGGAACAGAAAGTCAGGTGCTGCAGAGCAAAACACAGATGGCTGAAGAGGTATTTCCCCTTTTTATAAATGAGTAAGAAGTGCGAAGAAATCTCACATTCATGTCATGCCTGAGTAGAGTCTTTCCTGTTGTGACAAACAAAGATTATCTCTTCTGTAGAAGGCTTCAGACTGCGACAAATAAACACGCATTAGAGATGGTAACTCATTCAGTTTCTCTATGAATGTCTCTGCAGTGCCAGATTAATCAGCCTTTTATTTAGCACCTTCACAAAAGCCCCCCCCCCCGCTTTCTGTCGCTCTGTCCAACCGTGTGATTGATGCTGAGCAGACAAGCAGCACTTCTGCTCGCTGACAAGCAGTCGTGTGAGTCACCTGCCAACAGATCCGGTAAAAAGCCTTTCCAACCCTCACAGGATGCCATCCATCATAACTCCCCTGCCTCAGCGTGGATTCTCTTGTGCCACATGATTATAGGCTCTTTCTGGGGTTGCAGGTTGGTGCGTGCCTTGCATTGGAAAATTAACCTCCAGCTTGTGCCTCTCATGTTACATTGGAGACACAGAGACGTGTATGATTTTCTGAAAAACAAATAACTGACAATCTTTGAAAATTCCAGATGATTTAAAATTGCTTCTTAAAGTATTTCTAGAATCCTTAAAGCTGCAACAATTGATTTTATTGACCCCTTCAGCTGAAAAAACACATTATTGACCTATCATCACATTTTAAGATGATATGTTGGCAACCAGTTGCTTATTTACACATCCAGCAGTCATGGAGCAACATTATCATTCATTTGGAGTCATGTTTGTGTCCACCTGATGTATGTAAGTTTAATATTCACTCTTGTTTTACTCTGTTTTTGGTCTCCATCAACTCCTGAGGAAAATATCTGTCTCTTTAGCTGTTAAGAGCTCCATTATGTTCACCAGCTAGTCTCTAACTGCTGTTTGGTGCTGAGCAAGTAGCTAACAGAGGGCTGACTGAACTGAACTGAACTGAACATTATGTTCTTAACGTAAAGTTACATGCTTAACATAAAGTTACAGAAGTTAGGTTTGGGAAAGTAAAGTTACGTAGCTAGGTTTAGAAAAAGAAACATGGTATTGACGTACCTTGAAATAAACCTTAAATTTTAAGCTCATTCAAAGTTCACATAGTACCAAACAGCAGTCTCCTGGGGAAAGTCCTGTGTTTTGTGACCTATCCACCAACTCAACTTCCAACATGATGGGACTGTTTCCTTCTCTATATTTCACTCCTGTCAGCACGTCTGTGATCTCAGCCCTCCAAAAATGTGGGTTATACACAAATTACTGGATTATGATTCATAGGATATGTGCGAATTTTGCTGTGCTACTTTTCGGAGGAAAATATACGAGAGGTGCTTGAGAACAGCCTGAAATTACATATGCCCTTACCTGACTTTAGACTTGACTTGACAAAATTAAAAAAAAAACCTTGCCGCTCGACTTGGACTTAAACACCAGAGACTCATGACTTTGTTTGGACTTGAGCTTTTGACTTGAAAATACTTGATACCTTTCACCAAGCCAATTTGTGAAGACAAAGTTGTAGATTTTTTTTTTCACTATGAGATGAGATTAATACAACAAGAAAGGACAGAGACAGAGAAAATTCATTCAGTTGTGGTACGCCACTGGTTAACAGTGTTAGCACAAGTCCCACTTGTTTTAGCAAACTTGTTTAGAAGAGTAAATACAGTTAATAAAGACATAAATAAATAAATACAGTATTTAAAAAGTATTCATGATTAAGTAAATTTAATACATTATTACTCTTTTGTTAAAGTGGCATTACATTGATGAAGAGTGCATTATGACTTGTTTGGGACTCGAAACTCAAAGTTTAGGCCTTGGCACTTAACTTGGGACTTGTCAGATTTGACTTGGTATTTAAATTGGGACTTGAGACTTACTTGTGACATTGACTTGTCCCCCCCCCTCTGCTCCTTACTCTTTTTGCAAAACACTCACAAATTATAGCTGTGTTGTTTAGGATTTTTGGAACATATCATCAGTATATACCAATATATCTTATACATTTTTTTTATATTTTGGTTCATGTGCAAACTGCGTAAGGGGAGATGCCATTTCCAGCTACCATGTTTGGATTTGGAAAAGAAGTTGCAATTTAGGAAACAGCTTAAAAACCTCATGATTGCACAGTGGGCCCAGATGGTTAGGAGAGTGTTCAAGGATTCTGGAAATACCTTGAGAGCAGTTGTAAGTGTTCTTAAACGACCCTCTGGGTTTTTAAAAGATTGCCAGGTCTTTATTTTTTAGAAAATTGGATGATTTAACTCTGTGACTTGAATGTAATACATGGAAAGCTTGACTTCTACCTGCCTTGCCTACAGTGTATTGTGTAGGAGGCAGCAGAAGGTGGAGGAATGAGTCATACAGGCAAACAGTCCTCACTGACCAACTGTAGGGCTGGCAGGAAGGCTGTTGGCTAATGAGGATGGAGGATCTCTAATTACCATGAGGGTCTTGTTGACTGGCTGTGAGGAGCGATGGAAGCCTTGTGTGTTTCGCACCCACATAGTCATACCAACCTCATCAGCCTCTGCTCTCACTGGAGAACACATCTCTGCTTAAACCACATCTCTTATTAGTTGCTTTTTTTTGTTGTCGTCTGCATCGTTCTCTCGCATACTCTTGGCACTTGGCATTACTCATACAGAGAACCACAGAGATGCAGACCGGAGGTGGCGGTCCGGTCTGTTAGTGTTGCATTGCAGCCTCAGGACCCCATGAGTGGGAGCTGATTTTGGCTCACGTAACCAGAGTTAGAATTGTGTTTTCGTCTTTGTGTCCCTCCTGAATTCCCTGGCAGGAGATGAGATGTGATTTTTATTTTCTTCATTCTCCACAGGGGATTAAATGACTGCTCATACGCCTGCTTCATCAGATAAAAAAGAGCAAAGCAATGTTTGCTCTCTTATGTGATGACTCACACACACACACACACACACACACACACACACACACACACACACACACACACACACACACAGCTGCCAAATTATTACAAATGAAGCATTACTTTAATTTGCTGCCAAGAAAGTGGGATGATCATGCCTATTTCCAACCGCAAAGCCTCTATTAATTATATGAATGTGACTGCTATTACTGCTAATTACTATCACCATGGTAAGATGAGCTTTGTCCTCATGCAGTCTGGTGCTGCCTCCAGTCTAACATCATATTTCTGCTCTGCTAGACGTTACTCTGGTGCTGTATGTGACTCTACACAGCAGGTTTCCTGTGCATTACTGAGACTAAAACAGTTCATTAAAAAAAGGAAGCAGATACAATAAAAAGACAGAGAAGCCATTGTCATTTAGAGCACCAGACTCTCATTCACAAAACGCACTTCTCATACAGGCCAAACATATGAATCAGTTGAAAGTGGTGACTTCCGTCATTGAAAGCTGTTCCCTGCCAGCTACAGTGTGATAATATATGAGCAACAAGTGGCTTGAAATATGCAAACAAAACCATAGAAACTCCAGTGAAACTGCTTGTTGAACATCAACATGAATATATTTTAAAGCAAACACAACTCCACAAGTTCATAATTTGATCCAGTGTGTTGCCTGAGTGTTGATAGCCCCACAATCCAGCGTAAACTTCATGAGGTCAGTTACCGCTCTGAGATATTTATCTCCACAGAAAATCAATTGAGTATGGCAGCTGGAAACCAAAACCAATTAATGAAGCGTGTGAAGGGATTTAGATGATGACAACAAGCTGCATTGTTTTACAAATTTGAACTGGGGGGCAATTTGTGGCCTCGCATCTCTGGAACCTTGTCAACAACAGCTAAAACAAAATGTGGATGATCAAGAGGGCGTGTTTGTCTCACTAAAACTGATTTAATTGCTGATATTTTCAGAGAATTTCAAGTGTGGTTTTCAAAGTTGTGAGGCATTTATTTAGTCAGGTGCAGGAAAATGTAAGAGCAGTGTTGAGTAATCTCAATCCACTGGTTAGAGTCTGATCCAATCAGCTGCAAAGTAATTTAGGTCCACACCCACTCAGGATGCCCCTAATCCAAACAAATACCTTATGAGCTTTTCCAGACCACAATGAGTGAAGCAAAGGTTATGGGCTGGCTGTGTGAGGCTGCAGAGTGGAGGCTAAATATGTACATCTTACCATGGCTAACGGCCTGAAACACCAACAAGAATACAAAGGAGACATCCAAGTTTGGTGGCAGCCATAAGGCCTAGACACACCAAACTGACATCGAAGAACTAGTGGCGATGAAGGCAGACTCCCGCGCCACAAAGACTATAGACAACAGCCAGCTAGCACATATGTTCTACGCCTGCGTGAGAGAAAATAACTCTGTGGTAGACTGTATTAGTCACTCAAAAAGGGAAATGAAAGACTGACAGGACAGATTCAAGATGCTAGTTAGCCAGTTAGCACATGAACAACAAATAGATCTGTTTCTGCTAAAGAGCTCTCCCCTCCTCTTGACCTTATTGGTTTGTTTGCTTTCCTCATTTCTGTTTCTCTTCTCATCACCCGAGCCGAACTGCCAATCAAAATGATTTCACTCGCTGATGGGCTCTGCCAGCTCTGACGCAGATTCAATATGCTGCGTCAACCTCAAAAAAGCCGACAAGGGCTGACAAGGCCCAAGTAGTGCCAATAGTGCCTGTCACACTGCAAAAAAATAGGGCGACAGACACTCACTCACGGCCCGACATTGACCATCGACCGACTGTCGGCTTGGTGTGTTAGGGCCCTTAGAGCAATAAGTGTATTTGCTTTCAAGAGTTTGATTATGAGATCAATATCACTCTCATGTTTGTATAGTAAATTTGAAGCGTCAGCCAGCAGCCTGTTCGCTTATCTTAGCACAGGAAAATGGAAACATACAGTGCTGTGAAATATCTACAGAAACCACAGTATAAAAACAAGAAGTTGTGGTTTTATAGGGGGGTGATGTACTGGATGATTTCTTGGTCAGGCACAGCAACTTCCTGCAGTCTTGTTGTCACAGTGAGGTTACCATGCAACCAGCAAAACAGATGAAACAAAGGAAATATGAACTGTTAATTAGTGAGCTGTAGAGGCGCTGGTAGGCTTATTATATCACCTTTTGGACAGAGCAAGGTCTTTATGCTATGCTAAGCTAACTGCTAGCTGTAACTTCACATTTAGACATGAGTGGTATCAGTTGTCTCATCTATCTCTGCAAGAGAGCAAATAAGTACATTTTCCAACCTTACTGCTTAAAGGTTGAGGAGCTGTTAGAAAAGGGGCAAATGTGACTTTAAAATTTGAAATTCGTAGCCCTGCCTTTCCATCTGTAACTGTGGGAACAAAACTGTTTATTATGCTATCACTGAACACCAAAATCATCCGATCCTTTCAATCCTAGTTTCAACGTCGAGGCCTGGTGGTAGCTGTTATCCTCTCAGGTGACAAATGAGATGAGGAGCAGGGGTGCTGCAGGGAGGAGGGAAGAGTCTCTGCGTTGGACATTACAAAATTAACCATATAATGCAAGGACAGACTGAGGAGTGCAGGATGATGCATCTAGTTTTATGGAGCCAAAAAGCAATCCAAGCAGTGGCAGTGACGTCGGAGCAAACAGAGGAGCAATGCAAGAAGGAGGATTGGGCTAAATAGTTAATAAACAGTCATAATAATACAAGAATCACATGACTGAATAGGCAAAAAACAGGAAAATATTTATATTATCAAGCTGTAACAATAATGCTAACCCACAGAAGAGGAAAAGTTGCACGTCTCAAGGTGCATCCTCCTCTGCTGTGCTGCTGAGAGGCTGCAGATTCATTCCCCAGACAGTCACATAACACAGACAGTGAATTAAAGGAGCGCCTACCTATGAAGGATTTCTTGCCAGTCTTCATGTCCTCCTAAGTGTTTGATTATATTCGCTATCGGGCAGAGAGTCTCTGATGAATGAACGTCTGGCTGCTGCTGTACAGCGTCCAGGTGATTGAGTGCATGAGAGAGATGTGGTCCTCCTGTAAAATATTCCTCCCTCTCCTTCTCCGTCTTCTTTTGTCAATGGCTCTCACTGCAGCTCTGGACGGAGAAAGTCTCGATTGCTAGGCAAATAACTTTCCCTGCTGCACTTCCCTCTTCTCACAGCCGTTTCTTCCTCTGATCACCCTGCCTGTGCTTAGACCAAATAGCTGAAACCAAAGATCTGTGACGCACCTGCTTCTCCTCCTCTAACCCCCCTCCCCCATCCCCCCCACCTCTTCCCATCACCCCCGTCCTCATCTGTTCTTTTATCTACCTGGAGAGCCTCTAACAAAACAAAAGCAGGTGTCTGGTTACGGCTCCCGTGAGTGTGGGAGTCCCGCCGGAGAGAAAACCGGTCTCCACGACAGGGGAACCACCTGAGGAATACAGGGAACAGACATCGAGGTGTTTAAATCTGCTTTTAATTGGTCACTGCTGCACAATGTGATGAGTTTGCTGCTTATCAGCCTCCCCTAGTTCCTTCATTTACTGTCTCTGAGGAGTTTAGGGGTAAAATCATCCGGTGAGGCACATCGACAGCCCTGATTGTGTGTTAGTTGTTTGCCTCGGGCTGTAGGCCATCAGATACAATGAATGCTAGGTGATGAAGAGCGAGGTCTGTGAGGGTTGGACGAGCAGGAGCAACAGCAGCATCACTGATGAGCTGGGCTGTTAGTCACACAGAGAGGTGCTGTGTTAAATTATGATTTTACTATGTCAGCCGGACAAGTGAACTAGTCATACTGTATTTAATCTACATTGATGACAGGATGATGTGATAAATCCATAACTTAAAGGGTAACTTCGATAATTTTCAACCAGGACTCCATTTTACCATGATTTTGTGTCTAAGTGAGTGATGGGAACAGCCTTTTTTAAGAACTGGTCCAGTATTAAGTGACAAGGCTGCAGCCAGCAGCGGCAAAACAATCTACATGGTAACAACTCAGAGCATGTTAGCACCGTCAGTTTATGTCCACTATAAGTGTTTGTTTTATGATACTGACAGACTCAGATTGGTATTATAAGTGTAAGAAAGTACAGCCTAAATATGGAACACTTGCTGCATTGCTGTTGCATTATATCATAAAGTGTTTATGTTACTTTCTCTCCCCTTTGTGTGCTGTGACAAATACCGCAGTCGAGATGTCTTTGTTTCCACTATTTCAGCTGCATGCTGTTAGAGATTGTTTTTTGATTTACCTAGGATTTAGCAAATGAATTCCTAATCAAGCTCTGCTTCAAGGCAGATCTGCAGCAGCATTAAAGGTTACAGACAAATTGAACATGATCTTTCAACGTGATCTGTGTCTGGATACAGTAAGTTAAGGCCTGAGCATGAAAGGGACTGCCTTTTTATTTTGATGGACAGCAGACCTTAAAGACCTCCAACATCAATAGCAGTTTGTCTATGCTGACAGCCTCCGGGGCTAAAACATTAAGCCAACGGGAAAGTGCCAAAAACTGCAGTTCCTATAATGGCTACTTGAGGCTGGCTCCAGACGTTGGCCAATGGTGATGGCCAAATTGCCAAACTCAAGGCTTTGAAAAAGAAGTCCGCAAACCAATTGGTGACCTCATAGTAGCAGTATTATTTTTTACAGTCTATGATTTTTAAATTAGGTTTATTTGGCAGATTGTACTCAACCGCCATAGAAAAAAGAGCTGGATGAAATTGTAAGTGCATGCAAACAAATGCATTTTTATGCTACAGAACATGCTAATTGACCTGGCTATGCCCTCAAGGACAAAAGTCTCGACTCAGACTTGCCCCAAAAGACTTGCAGAGAAGGCTATATGCAGTAATAAGCTGCACTGATCAGCCTAAATTTTCTACTCTGACACAAAGCTCTCACTGATGATGATGTTTGTCTGTGCAGACATATCTGCAGTGCTGATAAAAGAAGGGTCTCTACATTATAACATTTTGTCTGAGGTGACATGCATATTTAAAATGTGTGATATTTCACAGCCCTTTCATTCTGCCTTTATTGAAACTGAATCAAAAGCTTCTGATGCAGAGATTCCTGCCCTGCTGCTGAACTCCATCCTCACAGCAAACAGAAACTGCTCCCTCCCACCACTGCCTAACGAACATTATTTAAATTTGAAAACCACGAGGGTTCAAAGAGAGTTTATAATGAACTAATTCAAATGAGCTGGCAAAAAGAGAAAGTGTTTTCCTCTTTAAAGCGTCCACTGTGTCATCTTATATCTGCAGCCCTGGGTTGAAACGAAGCAACTTCGCCAACAAACATATTTTTTCAGCCTGCCCATCACCTTGAACAACACTGCGTGACATAGTTCATAGGGAAAGTGAAAATAAATACAGATTGATATCATGTAACTTGAGAAAAGGCTGCAGGGACTAGAAATACATCCAGAGTGTTTCACAATGAGGCCGAAGCACAGGAATAATATGTGTCAAACCTCTATGACTGGACAGATTTGCATGTAATTTAAATTAGGGCAGAGTGCGAGCAGGAAGGTGTGGGACGGATATGAGTTGGTGTGAGATGGTGGTGACGCAGAGACAGGCTGATATGTTGATTCAGACATGTCACTGACGATCAATGATGTTGTTGAGGAGTTTCGTTGTTTTCTAGCCTTTTCTGTCAGACACAAACACTAAAATCTCATTTTCTTGGCTGCTATTGTTAAAATTTAAGCTAAATCTGTATAAAGAGAGAGAGAAAATAACTAGTTAACGTTGAGTAATGCCATCATGACGTTTTTTACTTTCTTGCTGTTTGTTAGAAAGATCGATGCCATTTTTATCTGTTATTGTTTGTTGGATATGAAGGTGAAGCCAGGAGATGATTAGCTTAGCTTAGCATAAAGACTGGAAATAAAGGGAAACTGTTAGCCTGGCTCAGTCCAACAAAGCAACAAAATCTGTCTGGCAGCTTCCAAAATTTTGAACTAATACTTTTATTGATTAGACGATCAAAGAATTGATAAAAATATGGTGTAGGGTATTTATCAAACAGAAATAACAAACATTAATGGTGTTCATGTTACAAAATATTAGTATTTTCTCTTTCTGTTTTGTATCAACTTAAACTAGGGCTGTGCCCGACTCTGGATTATGTTAGCTGAATCAGATTCGGCCGTTTAATATGAATATTTGAGGATTTATTGTTGTTGTTTTTTTTCTACATGAAGTTTTAAAATTTGAACGAGCTCATTCAGGATTTTCCGTGTGTCACATTCATGTAATATAGTAAACAAGATAACGGTGCTAAAGACGAATCGGAAGTGTGCAGCAACATTTTTTGCCAACACTAGATCTTAAACCAAAGCCAGAGATTGTGTAGTATTAAGTTTCTGGGAGCTGTACATTCACTACTTCAAGCAGAAGAGAGAAAATAATAGTTAAATTTCAAACAACAAAGTGAGAGGTTTCCAGTCGATGTTTGTGTTTGCAACCAAAGCCAATCCCACAGTGTGTTTTCATAAAACACAACTCTCCTCTAAAAGCAGATCCTTGCTAAAAATGTATTGCATGTGCTCATCCCATCCTGCTGTCTCTTACAGATCTGCACCTGTGCTGCCTTTGTCCACCAATTTACTGCAACAGCAGTAAATTCAGCTGATTCACGACCGCTAAGTCAACTCTGTGGACGGGAAGGACAAAGAACTGGTGAGCGAGGAGACGAGGGATTGAGATCACTCTGTCTGTACAGTAGGTCAGCCTCTGAACAGCCTCGGCTCACCTGTTGCTGTCTTTAACCTGATTAGCAACAGGTCATGCTGAGGAAGGATCTGTCAGGTGTGTGTGTCTGTGTGTGTGTGTGTGTGTGTCTTTGTGTCGGCTCAGCTCTTTCAGTGTAAAACTCAAGACCGCTGATTCCAATTTAAACCTAATCAAACACAAAAGCTGTCCTCTGTAGAGCCATAGAAAACAAAATTTGTACAGTTTCAGGGACGTCAAAGAGAAACCCAAGTTCGTGTCTGAGGGTCACCCACTAGGTGAGGGTGGATTTAAAGGGACGCTCTCTAGACATGCAAGAGCTTATCAGCTGCTGCCCCATAAATAGAAACAAGCTGGGCCTCTTTTGTCGTCTTAAGAACCGTGTGATCCTAAATGTGAAATGTTGAGTCACAGTTGGCATGGACACGGTGGTGCATGTCTCAAGGAAAGATATATTACGTGTATTGAACAGGTGAGGACATGATGCAACTAAGATGCTGTTTATGTTTATAAACCAGAGACCAGTGGTGGAAAGTGTGTAACTACAAATTTTAGGTACTTGTGCAGATACTTTACTTGAGTAAGTTCCATTTCATGCTACCTTCTACTTCTACTTCACTACATCTCAGAGGGAAATATTGTACTTTAGCACATTCAGATTAACAATACAAAATATAATCAATTCTAATTATGATATCAATAGGGCTTTATTGATCCTAAGAGGGAAAATCACATTGCTCTTTCCCAGAACATTAAAGCTATGAACACATTGATGTATTATTAATTATAAACCAATTTAATTTATATTATGATGAAATAGGTCATGCTGCATGATGAGGATTTTTACATTTGGTATTTGAAGTATATTTTGATGTGAATACTTTTGTACTTTTAGTAACACAACAAGTAACATTTTGAGTGCAGGACTTTCACTTCTAACAGTATTTCTGCTAGAGATTAGATGTTATTGGCTGGTTACACATGTCAATCTATAGGTCAGTTTTGCTGCTCTACAATTTACTGCGCTGTGCACAAACCAGGTCTGGTGGGAGCTAATGTTAGCTAGCAGCACTGCTTGTTTGGCGATTACCGCTAGTAATGCCGTCACACCTCAACAACATTGATGTGGGGAAACATTGTGACCACCTTCTTATCTCTCTCCAGGTTGTCCCAGTGACTAAGCAGCTCAGCTTTTAACCCCAAACCCCCATTAGCATTGTAGCTCTGTTCATACCTGTCAAGTTTTGGATTTGAAAATAAGGGAAATTTTTCGGCGCCCGCCGCGAGACCGTGCCTTTTGTCATTTATAAAAAGATAAATCACTTTTCTATAGTACATCACTGATATTTCAATGGAATAAATTACTTATTGACTTATTCATACTTCAAAAACAGTATCAATAAGTGATTAACATAGTGGGGAT
>NC_065527.1:40567027-40594607 GCF_006386435.1 Epinephelus moara | reverse complement strand
AGATTGCGCCCTGGGCGGTCGCCCACATTGCCCATAGCAAAACCCGTCCCTGGGTGTACAGGAAATCTAAAATAACCACTTGTCAACCAGACCCGCTGTCGACACTAACCTAGTTAGCTAGTGACGGAGTTCAGTTTGGAGAGGCAGAGGAATGTTTGTTTTTTTTAAATTATATTATAATATGGGAGATTTACGGGAAAATACTAATACGGGAGGACGGCGGTAAAGAGGGGTAAAATACGGTAGTTTCCCAGCCAAAACGGGAGACTTGACAGCTATGGCTCTGTTAGCACTGTCAGCAGTGTCGGCACGGCCAGTGGGACTAACATACTATACTTAACAATGCTAAAGGGGTTTTGTAGGTGGCTACCATGATTCGGCAGCAACACTGTCCTTGGCAGAGCGGCCAAGGCTAACGTTAGCTAACCAGTGGAGACTGAAGGGTGGGCAGTGGGCACTATGTTTCTGCATGTTAACGCAGCTAGCCTGCTGTCGGTCAGCAAAACCAACAGAAAATAAGAAAAAAATCCATGACATTTACATCACAAAACATTCAAATTTCACCACCTAGTGCTTTGAAATGTGGTGCTAAAGCTCACTGAGTCAGTGGACGCCTGACTAAAAGGAAAGGCCTGTTATATTTCACGTAATTTTTTGTCTTGATTCAATTCAATTTTATTTATAAAGCCAAATACCACAAATCACAATTTGCCTCAGAGGGCTTTACAGCATACAACATCACTCTGTCCTTTGCACTCTCACAGAGGATAAGGAAAAACAAAAAAACACTTTAAGGGCAGAAAAAAAATGTTAGAAACCTCAGGAAGAGCAACTGAGGAGGGATCCCTCTTCCAGGACGGACAGACGTGCAATAGATGTCGTACAGAACAGATCAACATGATAAATTAACAGTAATCCATATGACATAATTATACATAAAGAGAGACAGAGACAGAGAGATAAGCAGGACAGACAGTAATGACAATAGTTACAATAACATTAATCTTAGTAATAATATTATAATAATGATAATAATAGTATTTTGGTAGCATACTTGTTATAAATATATATTAACATATGATAGTATACATATGTGACAATAATCATATGTGTATAATAACAGTAGACGTATGACTAATAATAACAGCAGCAGTAAGAGGCATCTGGCAGGACCATGGCAGCAGCACTACCACGTCACATCATCCAGGTGCAGCTGTGATTCGAGGCAACCTGCGAGACAGTGGTGCACAAAGGCTCCGGAGAAGAAGCCGTGTTAGTGACAAAATTAAAAATTAACCAGTCATTTGCTGGTTTATGGGTGCCGGGCTACTGAAAGCAAAGTTACTGGAACTAACATTCTTTATTTCTATAGTGGTATTGCTACTTTTAATTAAGTAAAAGATTGAGAACGTCTTCTTTTAATTAAGTAAAAGATTGAGAACGTCTTCGTCTTCTTTTAATTAAGTAAAAGATTGAGAACGTCTTCTAACACAGCTGGAGACCATTTACATAAGGTAGGGAAACAAAAAATGGGCCAAATAATTTAAAGCAAACAGGATTTTTTTAAACTAGAAACTTGAAATAATAAACACAGACTATGTCAGACTTAGTTTGTTCTTGGTGACCCATACTTGCATACTTGGTACGCATATAAGATATGCATTCTGGTAATTTTCTGAGAGGGTTTATTTACCAGCAGACATAAGTTGCTTTATGTGTTCTTCTCCCGTCACTTTCAGCAAACACACCCTCACAACCACTTGAGATTAGCTCGCTAACAGGAGTCAGACAAGATAACTCCACTGACAAAGCTCTGTGTCAACTTTTTATCTTTAGGGTATAAAGAGTTTACAACACAACCAAATATCACGTGTGCAATTTGCATGTGATGGAATAAATCACCTGGATACAGTCATCAGTAAACACCAAGACTAAATTTAAATAAGTGAGCTATAGCAAAGAAACTGACCCACCTACAGATAAATGACACTCTGTGTATGAGACTGAGGAAAAGTTTAGGCCAACTGCACTGATAAAAATGTGATGGCTTCCTGTCTGTCAGTAATGAGGACACGCTCTGCTTGGATTATTGTAGGGCATCTGGCCAGTCTACCCCCAAGGACAGAGCAGGATGGAAAATATTATATATAAAAATAGCCCACTCATTCCCACTCAGTTACATGTAATTCTCAGAAGTCTCCTCTCTTTTTTAAAAATAATTTTTCACAGGTCAGAAATTACACTCATGACACGCATCACATTACACATTACATCACACTGAAAGGTCAGATCATTAATGCCACTGCTTCCTGTTACCCTGATTTATAATCTCCCTGCTAGAAATGTCATTAACTACCTATTACTTGATGATAGCTTATTGTGTCAGTGCAAAAGAGGAGCTGTGTGTGTGTATGTGCGTGCAATTGTGCGTAACTCTGTGTGTGCAGTGCTGCAGACCAGTGAGCAGGATGAGTTTAAATGTCCATCATGAATGCTTTGTGCTGGGCAAGTTACACAACCCCTCTCGTGGTCTTACCTAACTGCTTCGCTACTGGGGAGGATTACAGGGATGTGGTGGGACATTGGGAATGATGTGAATGTATGTGCGTGCAGGAGAGTTTAGAGAAAGTTCAAACTTATATATCTGTCGCATACCACGCATACTTAAGGCTATTCATCAGTAAATCAAGGCTTTTCACAGAATGTGCAGGATTACTTGATTTTCTCCATGTATAGGGGACAGCAGTTAAGCTACATGCAGAGAAATGGTTGCAGCAGTTCATGTTTGTATACATGGTGGGTTGACTACTGAAAATCTATACTAAAGTAAAAGTACAGTTACTCCCATGAAATGACTTACGCAAAAGTAAAGAAGTACCAGTTTAACAAATTACTCAAAGAACAAGTTACTTCTCATATTAATTAGGAATATCTATGATTAACAGTTAATCAGTTAACTGCTGGAGGTATTTTTGATGTGAACATTTCTAAATTCGCTGTTCTGGATAACCAGACGGTAAATTCCAACAGCGGTTCGGATTTACGAGCGCTCCAGTTTGTGCCCAAGTGCTTTCCGGCACTTGGAGTGAGTATTTCCAAATGCACCCATGGTGCCTACTGCTCATCCTCCAATCTTCACTGGTTAGCTAACATTAGCCTTGGCCGCTCTGCACTGCACACCAGCTGAGTCAGGTGGGAGCTGGCTAGGGGCACCAGTCACCGCTAGTAACGTTGTCCCAACCCAACAGTATTGCTGTTGAAACATTATGCCGCCAACCCTTTAGTCTCCCCCAAGGTTGCCCTGTTCTGTAAGCAGCTCAATTTTGAGCCACAAACCCCCTATAACATCGCTGTTAGCTCTGTTAGCACCGTTAGCACTGTCAGTATGGCTAATGGTGCTAACATAATTAACAATGCTAAAGAGGGTTTATGGCTCAAAATCAAGTTGCTTACTCACCAAGTCTACCTGGAGGTAGACTGGAGGATGGCCACCATGTTTCCTCACCAACATCTTCCCGCCACTGGCATGGCGTTACCAGCAGTAATCTTGGATTTGGGGGTGATGTGTCCCTTTAAGATTTATGTCTTTCGTTTTTGGATATTGGACAGTTAAAGGCACAAAACAGGCAATTTGCATGACTCAGTAACTTTTAATAGACTTTACGACTGAAAATATCTGCACCAAATGAAGATATGTAACTGCTTCAGTCAATAAACATCAATTCTAGTATTGTTTTAAATCAATGGAAAGACTGTATTGGAAAATTACACCATCGTTTAGTGTGAATGTGTTGAGGAAGTATTCTTGTATGTGGCAGGAATGTAAGAGTGAGAGTTAGTGTGTATGCATGTGCGTAATAGGGTGCGGACTCTGACACTTACCTGTGAAATTTAATCTTGTTAAGTCTTCTCTTGTTAACTCCACACTTCAGTCTATACAGTTTGTGCTGCATGTATGCAGGAAACTGTTCTTCATCACCACCACTCACTCCTCTGATCCGCCTCTGCCTTCTTCATACACTCTGCGTCTGGAGGCGAGTCTGTCTTATCCTCTCCTATAAGCTGTGGCGATTCCAAACAGCAGAGGCAGTTTATGTGTTTTAAAAAAGCACCATAAATTCAAATGTAAATGTTTAAAAGATGGAGCCTCACACTGAGCAGAGCTCCTGCTGCCTGCATGAGATAAGTGAGAGCTCCATTTTGTTTTACTTTAGCAGCCTTTGGTGATTTTCTTTTTAAAACAAGAATTTTAGGGTGATATTTTGCTCTTAATAAGAAGGAATGCAAATGTGCAATAATCTGATAATTACCAATCAATAATTATTTGATATTAATAGGAGGATTTACTGTTTATTTCTGTTTTCAAATTCCTGTTCCTAATTCTTTTCATTATTGAGTAAAAGGGACCTATTATGCGCATTTTCAAGTTCATACTTATATTTTTGGTTCTTATCAGAACAAATTTACAGACTTTAATGGTCAAAAACACTTTATTTTCCTCATACCGTCTGTGCTGGAGCTTGTGTTGGTCCGTTTAAGTGCCTGTCTCTTTAACCCCTCCTCTCAAAAACAGCCCAGTCTGCTCTGATTGGTCAGCATTTCCGGGTCTTGCGTATCTCGGTGTCTCTGCACCGTTATTGTAGCTGCGGAATGACTGTATATAGTGGAACTTATTACCATGAAAATCACCAATAATAGCCTCTGTTTCAGTGAGAATAGGATCCAAAATCAGGGAGAACTTTACCAGGTTTACATGTTTGACTTTAGCATGTAGCCTCCTTTAACAGTGTAGCCTCCATAATGTCATCACTTGCAGTAGTGTGCCTGAAGCAGATGACAGTATGAAGACATCACTATGATGTCATACTGTAGCCATAAAAAATTGTTGGAAACATAGTGTTCAGGGTGGCACGGTGGTGCAGTGGTCAACATTGTTGCCTTACAGGAAGGGGGTTCCAGATTCAGCTGGGGCCCTTCTGGGTTCTCCACCTTGCTCCCACAATCCAAAAACATACAGGTCAGGTTAAATGATGAAAGAAAAGCAGCACATCTTCATATTTGAGAAGCTGGAACCAGTGAGTGTTTGGCATTTTGCTTGAAAAATTACTAAAACAATTAATTAATTATGAGAATAGCTGCAGATTAATTTTCTGTCTAATCCTTGCAGCTATAAGTGATATTATATAATAGCGTTATATATATAAATATCTACAATGAAGCCAATGAGTACTGCAGAGAAAGCTCTTTTTTCTTATTTTATTATTTTTCCCATTTAACTCCATGCCGCAGGCTTTCATGTCCTTTACATAACAGTGCTGAATGCGCACACTTCTTCTTCTTCAGCCTTTAATTTGATGCGCCACACAGTCCCCGCCAACAGGAAGACGAAATGATGCGGTGAAGCTGCCAAGATAACTTCTTGGCCCTTCATATGTTTGTCTCACAGCTTGAGATGAATGTCAAACAAAAAGGTGCTGCGTCACCATGCAGAGCCTTTTAATCCAGATGTACAGTTACATATCCACTGGGCATTAGATGACATCACTGCTGCTGGCCAGAGTTTAGAGGAGGACGATTACATCAGCCCCCACAGCCGTGAGTTTAATATTAATGAGCCTGTCTGCAATGACAGAGTAAGTGGGGGAAAGCTGTGGAGATGAGAATCATGGAGCAGGTGCAGCCCTGAAGCAGCAAGTGGTGATGACGAATCACTGCACATAACCCAAAGAACATGACTGGAACATTAACATAACGTGTTGGTTTGTCTGTGTGAGTACAAACAGGCTTATTACACAGTGACGTCCAGTGATACAGAGCTACAGGAGGTAATGAAGTGTGATCTTCTCCTCAGTCAGGGCAAGGCCAACTTTATTTTCACTTTCACTATGTTCACCGGGTGTTCTGGGGAAATCCTCAGAGTATGATGAGAGTAAATTAGAAAGTTGGCGTCATGATACTGGGATTTCAACACCGAAACCAAAACCATACTGTCTTTGATGCCTTACTTGGTGGAGTATAAATACACATTCAGCTGTGTTTACATATTTTAACTAGAGCACAAATGATTAGTCGATCAACAGAAAATAAATTGGCATATGAGGATTGGCTGTTTTTTTTTGGCATAATGTCTTTGTAAACGGAGTATCTGTGTTTTAGACTGTTGTTCAGGCAAAACAAGACATTAAAAGATGTCACATTGGACTCTCTGTGATGTAGAAGACTGCATTAGGATTGGGATCCTGCGAGTCCCATGAGACCCAACCCAAATGATGCAGGAGAGTGACCACCGAGGTGTTATGTTTGCAGCAGGTGGTAAAAAATACAAAAACATCTGGGTCCCAGAGATTAACTAACATGAAGGATGGAGACGTCAAGAAGTGAAGTGGAAAATTAGATAAAAGCAGGACATTACAGTACAAATGAAAAGCAAGGCAAGTTGGACATTTACAGACTTTCTCAGGAATGTTACAGATAATAATAATAAAACTGAATCCCAGAGACACCAGAATAAGTAATTATGCACTAGAACATAATTTTGCTACATATCACCTGCAGGTTTGCATATCTTTCTTAGTACCACAGTAAAAAAACGTTTCCCCGCAGGACGGGAGAGGACTCAGACTTTTGATAATCAATCTGTTGTGCTGAGAAATATGGTCAGAATGTTTGTGGGCGCAAGTGGGAGCTGACACACAACCTGCCCAAGTGAGCGGGAAATGATAACACACACTGCGGGAGCCAGCGGTAATGGTCAGAAATTCAGAAGGAGTGGGCAGAACAGAGATAAAGACAAAAGCAGACCAGGGCAGGGCTCTGCTGTGGTGGACATTTTTTTGCTATTTTATGACATCTTATTAACAAAACGGGTTAACTGGGAAAATAATCTGCACATTAATGGATAATGCTAGTTTTAACTCAAGCAGCCATACAAGAACTTTGCTGGAATAAAATGGTATAAAAATGGAAAGGTTTTGACATAAGAATCTGATCAGAGAATATATGAACAGGACCGTACAAAGCACTCAGTGCTAATTTCCAAAACTAAGACGGACACATTTTGTTCAGTACCCAGAACATTTTATGGTGGTGATTTTCAACTGAGGCTTCAAGTGATTATTATTTTGGATTATTTGATTAATCATTTGGTCCCTAAAATGACCAAATGATTAAGACAGCAGCCATCACAATTGCCTGAAACTTAAGATGACATGTTCCAATGTCACGTTTTGTCCAACCAACTGTAACACAAATATTTTTTATTAAAAAACTGAAAATTATTAATGTTTGAGAAGCAGGATCAGTACATTTTGTCATTTTGCTTACATGATTAATTGCTGCAGGTAGACTCATCAATTGATTGAAACAAATATTTTGCACAGTCCAATATTGGCTAAGTTTAGTAGCAGAGGCTTAAAATCATCATTTATAATTCACATTTCTGCGTTAAAATTTCTCCAAAGAATAACAGAAATCGTTGCCTTTATCAGCAATCCCTCTAACAACTGATCACAATTCAGGACAGCTTCTCCTGTAAGAGAATCTGAGTCAAGCTTTAGTGATAATGCCTTTTTTTTTTTATGAAGTTATCTGCACTGGAAAACGATTTGAAGCTCATGTATTTTGACTGCTCTCCTCCCTCTTGTCCGGTGGAGGAGTTTCTTATGTAACATCCAGAGAGGAGAGGCTCCAAAGAAAGGAGCCCGCGGGGGAGACGGGCTGTGACCTGCAGGTGCAGCCGCTGTGGGAGGACTGCCTGTTTTTTGGCTGCAGCCAAGTTTTGCACAAAACCCAAACATTAAATCCATACATTTTATGCAGAGACACGAGGAGAAAAGAGGAATTAGTAAAAAACAACAGCACTGTCCGTCGCTTGGAGAGAATTTGATTCTGTTTGAGGAGATTTTAGCTAAATCCTAATAGGTGGAGCCACTGACTCTGACTGTGTAGTGCTTTAAAGACTGATCTGTTTAACTAAATGATCTTTTTGCGTTGTTTGTGAACGAATTTAGCACTGGATTACATCCATTACTTTTATAAAATTCTGTAATTAACATTAATAGTCCAATTCAATGTGGCAGTGGTTGTGACCCTTCATCACAGGTTATGGCCTTAGTGAGTGATGTTTGGGTCTTATTTTGTTTAATTTGAAGGATTTTGAGAGACTAAAGAAGTAAAAGCATCTGGTATTTCACTAGAAATGCAAAAAAATAGACAGGAAATAAAAAAACCAACAACACAGATTTGTGTAAAATAAATATTACTATTTTCTTCTTTAAACCTTTAATTGTTGAATGGCCCCTCAGATTTATCCCAGGTTGGGCGCCCACAACTTTAGGGCTCGGTGGTAACCAAAATCAGTATCACAGTTGATTCCTTTACAGAGCGGCGAAGTCCCTCCCCTTCCAGTGTCCCTACTGGGACCTTAATTTGGAAACAAAAATACAGTAGTCAACTGCAAGAGTCAATTAATTTTCGATCCTGTTTGACCTGTACCTGGATTTACACATATGATGTTTGTCAATTTAAAAGCTAATTTTCCAAGTCAAGACAAGTCGCAGTTTGTCGTAGTACCACTTAGTCTTGTATGAAAGCTTTTAGTGAACTACACTGGAGTGTGGTTACCCAACCCAAGCCCAACAGGACCCATTGGAACCCGATGTGTCGGGCCGGATTCAGATAACAAATCAGAAATTTTGCTCTGGTTTGGTTTGCTCTGGTTTGGTTCAGGTTCGGCCCACTTGGCATGCTGCTGTGTTGTGCTATGGCCTATTCAAGTGCTGGAATTTGTTATTTAGGTGACAAGGCCTGAAAGCAACACAGGCCAATAGTTATATTTCAGGCAGGAGGCGGTAAATATTCAGACTGAACTGATGAAAATGGAGGACGCCAGACAAAGCTTGTTCTCAGGAAAGTTTAAAACTGCTGAAAACCATGCAGGTAACATACTGCATTGGGCTCTGGTCGGGCTCGGACTTAAAAATCAGAAAGCCTGTCGGGGTCGGGCTGGGCTCGGTTATAACTGACATGGACTGGGGTCATGTTCAGTCAGGAAAATGCAGCCCGAGCCGTGCTCTTAACTTCACCTTTCGTCTTACACGATAAGACGTGTAAGACCTGTTGCTCATGTGAGTATGTTCCAGTATGAAACACACAGTCATCGTAGATTTAGCGAGAGAGAAAGCTATGATGTTACTTACACGACTTGTGTAGTCGTTCTAATCACATATTTCAAGAGTTTTTGCAAAATCATGTCTTAACTTAATAAACATCATATGTATAATTCAATGCACAGTTCAAATGGGATTAAAAAATGATTTGTCTTACTGTTTACTAGTGTACATATTTTTTTCCATGACAAGGACCCATGGTGGTCTATCAGAGGGGGAGGGACTTCACCTCTCTATTTACTGTAAAATGAGAATGTGATTAAAAAAAAGAAAATAACATAAAAAGTCTTATTTCCAGATCACTATCAAGGACAAAAAGAGGCTCTTCCTGCTCACCTGAAAAAATCTATTGTTTTTTATAAAAAACTGTTTCAAACAAAACATGTGAATTTAGCTATTGATCTGAAAAAAAAAAAAACAAGTCATGATACTACACATTGACAGTGGAGTAATAACTAAGTAGTAAAAGTTGTATAACAAAGAGCAGTGACAGAATGTAGGACGTAGTTTCTTGTGACTACAGTCGTTCTCGCTCTCGTTGTTTGGAGAGGAGCCAGTCAGCAATGATGTCATCGCAAATACAGAAGCAAAAAAAACACTGTTAAAACAAACACTGGGCAAACACTGTCATGTGTTCACTTTCAAGTAATATTTATTATAGATAATATTCAAATAAATGATTAGTTTGTGAATCAGTTCATCACTGAAGCCTAAACTCCAAATCCCATCATTTCAAGCTGATCAGATTAACTGTCGATGATTGGTGAGCTTTAGAGGTGAGCTGTTACCTTTGAACAGAGCAAGGGTAGCTCTCCCCCCTGATTCAAGTCTTTATGCTAAGCTAAACTAACTCGCTGCGGGCTGTAGCTTCATGTTTAGCAAACAGAGAGAGTCATCAATGTTCTCCTTTAACTCTCTTACAATAAAGCGAATAAGAATTTGCCAAAATGCTGAACTCTTCCTGAAGGTTTAGCTCAACTGATAAATCATTTCTGCCATCAGTAGCTCAGTGTTTATGAAATGATGCATGACTAAACCTTTGCCTTGTCTGTACTCTGATAAAAGCAGCCAAGCCTGCATGAACTGATCAAAGATTTGAGAGTACTTCACATTATGAAAGGCTTAAACAAGTGCATCGCTTGTCTTTGAAAGGATGTTAGAGAGCAACAGCAATTAAAAAATTGGCCTAGTTATCATTTTTTTTTGTTTTTAAATGTGTGTTGATATTTTCCAGCTGTAGAATATTTACATTTGAGCCATCATGTCCTTGTTAATAATCGTTTAACTGATGCTGAATTGTAAAGCACTTTGAAAAGTCTGTTTCAACATGAGCTCTGTTAATGGATCATTGGTCATCTGACATTTAATGATGATGATGATTGAGATTTTACGGTTTGCAGAATCCCGCGATGAATTAGCGGTATAGACACTAATAGCCACAGCTGTGTGTAATGTGAGCTGCTTTGGCATCGTTGGAGAACCTCAGTGTTGTGACACAGTCAGTGTAACCTGACAGGTCAAATGAGTGGTGCAGTGGAAACAAGTATCGATACACAAACAAATGTTAAAGTGCATTTCTACATCCATTGATAGCTCACTGTGGGAGTGTAAATGAGGCCGCAGTGATTGAGATTTATAAAACAGAAACATGCGTCTTCAAAAATGTGGAAAGAGAATGCGTATGCACATTTCTGTCTTTTGTTTGTTCGCACAGTTTTAATCGTGAGTCTACAGAGTTTTATGCATCAGGGCCCTGAAGTGGAAATGTTTGGCCTCGTGAGGGTTAGATATCAAATATCCGACCACTTATATAACATAATGTACAATGTGAAGGGCTGCCAACCTACAACTTTAGTTCCTGAAAGGTGTAGGCTGGCAGCCCTGCATGAGTTTTTAATCTCTGCCTGGAGGTTTAGGTCTCTCCGTTCATACTGTGCCCTGACAGAACATACAGTAATCATATTCACAGCCATGGTGAGAATATAGTAATGGTTATAAGAAGAAAGATACAATTTAAAAAAGCATTAATCAGCATTTAAACATCTGCATGGGCTCTTATTTCTTGGCTTATATTGAGACACGAGAAGTTACCCTGGCTTGGAAAAGGTTGCTGACTGCTGGTTTAAGTTATTGACAATAACCTGCATCATCAAACTGACAAGTTGATCCGTGCTCAAGCAACTTTTCTCCATAGCAACGGATCATGATATTCACAATCACAGACAGCACAGCATGAAGCTAAAGTTATTTTTTTGTGCCTACATCTCCAGAATGCAACAAAACAAGGGTTTCAGAGTTTGAATTGAAACATCAAGCTGACGTACTGATGGAACAATATCTGCTGTGTATGATGTCGTCAGATCATTTGACCTCCTCATAAAAATGGACGTCTGTACCCAGCTTACAGTCAGCTGTGTGTAAACCTATCAGGGCAGGACTTTTGACCTGGGATTACCACAGCAGGTCATAGCGACTGGAAGTCAGGTGATGAACTGGAAATAGAAAAAACACAAAAGAAAAAAATCGGTAAACTGCATGAGATCAATATAGTAATCATCAGTAGTGTGAAGTAACTGAGTACATGTACTGAAGTACTGTACTTAAGTATGAATTTGAGGTAGTTTAAGCAGTTTTACACTTCTACAAGTATTTTAAGCGTATGGTATTAGTACTTTTACTGTAGTATAGGATCTGAATACTTTTCTCCACTGGTAATTGTCCCTATACTTTACTGCTGTATGAACTCTTCTAATAGTAGCTCACGCAGTTTCTATCTTAAAATCATCTAATCAATAAATCCTGGATTACAGGGTGTGTGTTTGTGTGTAAATGAAAACTGACACAGCGTGACAACGATCCCTTTAGATAAACCAGATGAAAACACTCCTTCATTATTCACGAGGGGAAAACTACTCAGCAGCCTGGATCTGACACCGACCAGATCAATGGCCTCTTTCCCTTCTACGGTAAACACAAACTCTCTCAGTCTGTCTTTTGAGCGCATGTGAAACCACACGACTCTCATGCTCAAAGAGAGCATGTGCAATCATTACTGATCCACGGTTAAGATGATGGAGGAGTTGCACATTCTTGCTGCAGAATGGACCTTTTGTTCACCGTCTATCCTGATTTGAATCCCATGACAGGATATTAAGACCTCCTGGGTGAAATCATCCTGAATACGTCACATAAAATACACACTGCTTGTTTTAAACTATGTGTCACAAGTTTAGGAGACACCCAGTGGGAAAAGGCTTTTGAGGAAATATTCAGTGAGCTCCAAGCAGTTGTGGCTTTTCATGGAAATGAGGTCAGAAAAAGTCAGTCAGTGATGTAAGTGTTAAAATAACCCAGGGCTGCAGTTGCCTGATGTCAGTATCAACAAACAAAACCAGGTAAACCAGCCATGGTATGCAAAACAGCTCCAGAGGAACAAATAGCCCATGACTCACTCTAGATTCTCTGCAGCAGGAATGTGAACAGGCTGATTGACGAGATTAATTTGAATATATATTAGAAGCCTTCTGCATGTTGTCATTCAGGTACTGGCTGAGCAGGGCCTGCTTTACATTGCTGATCAGGGTGCATCCGTCTGTCTGACAAATAGTATATCTCAAACTTTGACTTTATTGTGCCTGAAGGGAAACAGCCAGAGAAAACCCGGAAAATTCTACAACTCGAATATAAGATACATTAATCGTAATAAAATCCATAAACATGTGATATAAAGTATTAAAGATCTGCTGAACTCTACAACAGATGCTCACAATACAGTGTACATAAAAGTGCCTAAAGAACTAAACAAATTGCTTATTTGCATAATTGGGGTACTTTATTTAAATGAAGTGTCAAAGAGGGCCATACCTCTTATAAAACTGACACTAATTGTGCTACAAAAATCCAGCAACGCTTGTGTTACCATAAAGGTCAGACTTTTCAGATTTTGATGTTTCCTTTTAATTTCTGTAAAATTGTTCTTGTGGATGCACAAAATGCTTTGGATAGCAGGGATAACAGGAAAACCAAGGTCAACAAAAATATACAAAATAAAATTAAACTAAACTATAAAACCTTTAAAATATCATTGTTAAAAACTAACCCAATATTAAATGTCATTATCAAGACTCTAAAGTAAATCAAATCTGATTAAAGGAACTTTTTTAAGTTAACCATGCACAGTTCTGACACAAACACTGATCAAACCAAGAGGGATTTAATCTATTTTATCTCTGCGTTTTTGTGAAAAAATAAATAATCCGTGAGATACTGATGCCAGATTTAAACGACAAAACTTTAAGGTTTTTAAAAGCCGTAACCAGTAGCGGATCCTGATATGGGCCTAATGGGCATTTGTACAGGGCGGCACTTTGTCACGACGTGTGGGGGGGCAGCCCACTTGACATGCTGCTGTGTTGTGCTATGGCCTATTCAAGTGCTGGAATTTGTTATTTATGTGACAACGCCTGAACGCAACACAGGCTCCGCTCCAATTGAGTGTGTGTCCAGTGCTCTGCTGCGCTGCTGTGCGAGTAGCATGTTACACACTGTCCATAACAATAACTATGTCAGGTAACAAACTGCGTCGGACTCGGGTCAGGTTTGGTCAGGAAAATGCAGCCCGAGCCACGCTCTAGTGTGCTCACCTGTAAGTGCGCACACGTGTTTGTGTGTGTATGTGTGTGTGTGTGTGTGTGTGTGTGTGTGTGCGCGCGTGCATAGGGAGATGTCGCTCAGGGAACCGCCACTGGCCGTAACTGTGGAACAAATGCTTGTCAGAATCTGATTTATTGCTCGTTGGGGATTGAACCAATGGGTGCAAGTTGGCCTAGTGTTTCAGCCCAGTCATCAGAGGAAAATGTTGGCATTGTACAGTTCTGCAACAATGGAAAAGTTACATTTGCGAGTTTCCTATGTATCATATCAACATTTCTAAATTGACGTCGTTCAGATTACACGTATATGAGTTGAGTGGCTCATCAGGAGGAGGGTGGATGACGTGAGACCTAAGCAAGACAGCAGCCAAGCAGCAGAGCAATATTTGAGACCAGATTTAACAACACTTCATGACATATCCAGCTGTGTTTATGGCAACAGCAGGTTATCATAAAGGCAACATCAGCATATTTCTAGCTGTGTTTGTGGCAACAACAATGGAGTATTTTCAAAGCAGCATCGGCGCAATTCCCGCAGTGTTTTTTAGCGACAACAACAGGGTATTTTTAAGGTGACGTCATAAAATTTCCAGTAGTGGTTGTGGCAGCATCAACTGGTACTTTTCAGGGTTACAGGGTTGTGGCGAGGACTGGGTATTCTTTTAAGGGGACTTTGAGACTTCCATAACCAAGTGTTTTGTGAGCCTCGCCCAAACCACACATTAACCACAGCGCTGTCACAATATTAAACTGAAAATTGAAACGTGAAGTTTCAATATATTCACTGCATATGAAATGTACAAATGCAACATACGTATCCTCAGTTCACAGAAACATGAAATGTCAAAATTTATTCTGGTGACTGGGCGAGTGTTGGTAGCCCATGACAGCTGTACTGTAAACACTTCATGAATAGTCTAAAAAGACAGGTCTATGTTTCCTCGTTGTACTTTTTTCCACCAGTGTACCCGTAGGTTTGGGTGCAGATGGTTCAAGCTCTTTATTGTGCTGTTAGCTGTCTCATGTTTCTTTGAAAACCTGAATATCAAAGTCCTAACTGGCTTGACCTCTTTTGTGGCAGACAAAGGCTGTTTGATCAGCATTCAACCTGATATGACCCACCTGTGTTTATAATCCTATCACACAATGTATTCACATTACATAATGTAGCTGTACTGTTTTACATTTAGACTCAAACTGGCATTCAGTAAGCAGGGATGTTAATAAAACTGGTTGTCAAGCAAGAACCAGCTTTGTGAGTAAATCTAGCACAGACCTGGAACCAAGATGTGAAAGTACCAAGACAACAATGTTAAAAAATACTCCACAAGTAAAAGTACTGCATTTAAAAGTAAACATACTTGTTACTGGTATATTATTATATATTTCATCATTAGATTTGTTAATGCTGTTATATCAGTGTGAGGAGCTACTGTAAATGTTTTATCTACTGTTGGGTAGTTTCGCTCAGTGGTTCCCAACCTTGGGGCTGGGCTCCTCCAAGGGGTCACAAGATAAATCTGAGGGGCCCTGAGATGGCTAATGCAAGAGGAAAGAAGAAAAATAAACTTAAGCAACAATAATTTGTTTTCATGTTTTGGACTTCTCTATAATCTTTGCTCATTTTGTGAAATACTGGAAATTTACCTCATTAAGCCTAAAACCAGTTTAAATAAACTATCAGAGAAGTTTAGAGGGGAAGATTGTCTTTGGTGGAGATGAAAACAACTCATAGACATCTGAAATGTGACAAGATCCCAACTGGACTCTGTTTTTTTAAATGGGTCTCAAGCCAAAAAAGGAACCACTGTTAAATGTGTTAGAAGTGTTAAAATCTTCAACACTGTGTCGTATTTTATAAAATTATCATATGATGTATGTCAAATCTTAATCTGAAAAGTAACTATTAGGGATGGACTTTTCAAGTAACTTCCATATTTGAGTACTCTAGTACTTGCAAAAAAACAAACAAAAAAATCTAACATAAGAATAGAAATGTAAATTGGCCAACACAGGAAAAGTGCAATTTGAAATTCATTTTTTTGAACAACTACGTTGCAATGAGTTGACTGAACCATAAATTCAAAATTAAAATGAGAAAAATCAGCAAACTTTCTGTTGCTGCTGTAACATAGATTACATGCAGCACTGAAGGACTGTCTCTGAAATCTGAAGCTGCCACTTAGCATGAGCTAACACAGCAGCAGCAGCTAACATCCGACATGGATACAGTCCCAACAAACTCACACAGATGCTGAAACGGCTCAACATCGCCATTAAAACCCATTAATAACTGTTAGGTAACGTTAGCCGCTAGCCATCAAACTGGTGAATGAAGCGTGTAACACTGTTCAGATATACTACAAGCGACAACATCATTCAGGGAGCTTATTGAGTCCCAAACTAAAGTAAGTGATGACTTGCTGTAGCTTTGACAAACAAGTTTGAGGTGCCAGGGCAATTTGTTATTCAAACAAGTGACACGTCACTGAACCTGTTTGCTGATGCACGGAGCAGGTAAGGACATCTTCATTGGGAAACACTGGGAACTATCTGATGTTTGCTCACTCGCTTGTTTTCATCACATCCAGTTAGGAAGAGGTGTAGCACTGGTTCTTAACTGGACATGAAGTGAATATTGTTGGCCACCTACAGCTTATTTTCAGAGCAACAGCAAGCTATTGCTTACACTTGCTCAGGGCGCAATAGGCTCCTGAATGATGTTGTTGGTCGTAGTATATCTGGAGTCCATCCGCCAGAGTTCACTTGCTTACGTATGTTAGGAAAAGGTTTTAGCCCTGTCACTGCGTGCATGTGCGGGCGGATTCTCACCGCAGCAGCAGTCTCCTGATGAGAAAACTCTTCCATGAAATAAGATTGTACCCATTTTAAATAATAAAAGTCATGTTCACATCTTGGAGGCTAGGCAGCTACTACTTAATACATTAGCGAATCCTGACGTACAAATTGAGGACGCATGCCTATCCCGAGTAACTACAGCTGCCAAATACATGTAGATGAGTGAAAAGTGCAATATCTTCCTCCACTCAGCCGGCTATAGCAGATATATAACCCACAGATATGTAAACTAGAGATTAATAATGCTGTAATGTGGAGCATCTGCCAAAGCACAGCTGTAGGGGGGTAAGAGGGGTGTAGAGAGGTCATTGGACGGTCATGAAGGGCTGTAGGATCGGGTGATCAACACTATTTTCTTTCGCCAGCATCCTTTGAGTAATGTTTCTGGTTCATGTATTAATAAATAACTTTAGTTTAATGCCTCCTGTTTACTCCACTTTGCGTTTACGATTAACTGTGCTGATTGGAGTCGGAAACGAGAATCCGCTGTCCCAGTGGAAGAAATGTTACACTGCTGCTGAGCTTAGTGAAGTTTCAGCTATAGTCATGAAGGAGCTTACATAACCCTGAGAGACTGTTTTGTTCAAGGACTTACCATATGTGCAAAAAAATGGGCTTTTTAATTCACTGATGCTATGACCAGCTGGTTGCTGAAAGAAAAGAGGAAACTTGACTCACTGAATTATGTAAAAGTGTAACTTAACCATTAAGTTGCCTTAATAAAGGAAACTAGAAGAATTGCTAGTGACATCTTGTATCTTTCTTAGGGAAGTAAAGACAAAATAATGCAACAATCCACTCTGGAAATATTAACCAAATACTAAAACTGTAAGTAGTTATATGACTGAACAGATTGATGATGCAGTTCAGTCATCTTAACCCATTAATCCGGACTTTGTCTGAGTCTCTTGTTTACTTTTTGTTCTTTAATTTGCCCCTCTGTCTTCTGTTTAAGTCACTCTTCATCTGCCGAACACCACTGACGTCACTCGGCTTGATTGCCGGTCTTTCTCTTATGTAAACCACCATGCCAGTGGCAGCAGCAGCAGAGAAACACAAATCCTTGTGAAAGACGAAAGCTCTTTAGCTTCTTTCAGTTGAGTTGATGCATGGCTGCCTACGCTCGACCTCGGACGTCAGTTGGCCCAAGGACTCGCAGTCAATGAATGCGATGGCTTTTACTTCTGCATAACCTCCAGTGTTTTTGTTTTCTTTACATCTCTGTGTCCTGTCATTCTTTTCATTCCTCTCTGAGTCTGTATGCAGAGGAAGGATCGTGATGCCCCACTCAGATGATGGGGTTGCATAAGAAGCAAGTTTTTTTTTTTTTTGCCTCTAAACCAAACTATGCTTGTCTGTAACTGGGTTAATGCTGCTGCAGCTTGACTGAAGAAACAGTACAAAGTCATACAGCTGATAAGAAGAGAGGAGATGTTCTGATATATACTTACAGTGAGAACACCCCACAAATCTGATCTCAGAACAGCAAGTTGTCCTCAAAAATAATGACCTGACCTTAAACGCACATTTTGTCAAAGAATAGTCAATTTATCGATGAGTTGTACAGGAAAAAAACCCAAATCCTCGACATAGTGCACAAATCTACACACTTTTCTACACACTGGTGAGCTGTTCAGTACAGATAAAGCGAGATCATTTGCAGTATAGCCTGCATACTCATGCATCCTGACCTCCATCAAAGATCTCAAGCAGAGGATCCAACTGCACTTACACAACGCTTATGCAGCGGCAGATGTAATTGAGATGGATCTGCTGTAGTGAAACTCAAATGTTCCAAAGATGGACTACTAAAATTGCATCTTAGATTCTAGTACCCCCGGCCCCATGCAGGCTATACAAATGTGGACAACCTGGTGAAAATAATTATTTTATTACTAAGAATTAAGATAAAAAGAAATAGGGTGACCCCAAATACCATTATTTGAGTGGGGGGGGTGGTTAATGTGAGACAAGACTGTTAGTCTGACTTTTTTGGAACATCGGTTTCCAGTCGATGTTCCCAAAATCAATTGACAGTTACCCACTTTGTTAGCAGACAGATCATAGTTAACGTTCACTAGACAGTTTACAGGGGATTGACCGAGCTCGCTGAAGATTTGTGATGTGCCAGTTTTCTTAGGCACTCCTGACAGTTGACCTTTTAGGGGTCATCTTGGTCAATTTTGAAACTCGTTATTTAATACAAAGATTAATTGAAGATGTGTCGACAGATAAATCGAATCAATCAATCTAAAAAATTGAGTATTTTCTTTTTGTCATATTATTTTGTATCTAAAAGAGCGTTATGTAACTAATAATTTGATCATGCTCATGGTAATCACGAAGGTCAGTTTATCTGAGCACCTGCTGACGCTCTAATTGGACGTTAGCTCAAAGCACTGGTGTGAGCTGATGCGTATATTATAGACAGCATATAATTGTCAGACTGAAGCAGGAAAATGTTGGTTTCTCTGTGTGTGTGATGTGAAGATCAGTCAGAACATGGGAAACAATAGAGAACTTGAATCCGAGTTTAGAATACAGTGAATAAACAGAGTGACTCCATATTTGGCATCTTGTTAAAAGTGTTATGGATGAACTCTTACATTCTGTGATTTGCTCTTTATAAATCCAGTCTCAGTCTTAATCCCACAGGAGTCCTCTAATGGAGGTTTTTTAACAGCAGATTACAGCCTAAGACTCTCTGCTGCATGATGCTGGATTCTGAATTGATTTATTTCATTTTTCTGAACTTTTTTTTTTTTTGTAGATATCATATCAAATCTGAAATACTAAAAAAAGAATACCAAATCCGTCAAGGTCAGGTACAGATTATGTCACTCTCTTCCTGCAGATTTCATCTCAGGCAGGTAGCAAAGATTAGAGTAGATAAATGAATCTTCACGCGGATTGTGTAGAGGTGAAAATCGGTGCCTGGAATTGGGCCTGTAGGCTCCCGACCTCGTCCTCCACGTAACTTCTCAGTTGTCCTCTGATTTTGGTTTGGTACCTTGGATCCTACTAAGTAGTATTCAAAGAAACACTGGAGACAGGCAGAGTCCGATGCAATCGAGTTTAATGTGTTCACAGGCTTTAACACATACAACTCATCGAGTCAAGCCCCGGGACTGGACTGAAAATCAACTCTTAGTGCGTCTGCTTTTATGCTTCTTTCGCTAATCCATCCCACTTCAATGCAAAGCTATTGGTGGCGACCTTTTTCTTTTGTCCAATCATGAACGGGCCCGGTTTTAATGGTGTATCACTTTCGTTTTGAGTCTTGGAAGTCCCCAAATTTCCCACCCTTAGCTTCGGCTTTGCTTTCACTTTATTTTTAAAAAACATGTGAGTTTTAGGGACTTTCTTTATGCAGTCCCTGGTGCTCTTTTACAATACAGACCTTTAAATGTGTGTTAGGTAATAAAAGCATTTGAGTGTGTGTGTTTTCGTTATACAGAACATGGTGTGTTATATATGTGTTATTTTAGTGTAGATGCAATATCAATTCATAACTCTGTATTATGCATCTCAATCAGTCTCTTAACCCTTTTACATTATTTCTCAATCAACTTATGCAATATAACACTTTTACTTGATTAGGGATTAACTCTTTACACTACAATTGACAACGCAGACTTCACAAAGTGTCTGAGATCTGTCACACTGCTCTGATTGGATAATCAGCCACAGATCAGCTACAGAAAGTCAAGATGGCGTTAAATGAATTATTTTGAATGTGTAATCCTGGCTCATATCCCAAACTGCAAGTTTTACTTCATAACTCCTGAACATGTTTGATTCCTTCCACCTCTGTATGTATTCTAGAGATGTTAAAGTTGTGTGCAATATTCTGGTTTTACTGGTTTTATCGATCATATTGGTTTTATTGTGTCATTGCATTTCACTGTGGCATTTGCTTTTGCTCGAGGTAAAAACCTACAACTACCAGAATGCACTGCACCACACCGGACTAGTCAACAGAGAGCCGCAGTGTGTCCTTAAATCATAAAATGCTTTAAATTATATTTTCTAAATAGTACGCCTTAAATGTCATTGTGTAGTCTTTAATTTGAATCTTGCCTCAAATTTTTTTATCTAATTTGATTTATTTTTTTATTTATTTTTGTCTAAAGGAGTTGAGCTCCTCTGCATGAACGTCCAAATTTCTGAAGATACAAATCTTTAAATCTACTACTGAACCTAATACTGTCTTTTTACTATATTTGCACTCACCTGGAAAATGTGGATGAATCTAACTCACTCTAATAACCTTATTCCTACATAAAACCAACCTATGAGGACCACCTTTATGCTTACCTTTAATGGTTGAATAAGAATGATTATTTCTCCAAAAATCAACCTAAATTTGGTTAGAAAGCATCTTGAAAAGGTTTTAAAAAGCATTTAAGTCTCTGACTCTTTAAGACACCCTAAATAAATGTTTCTGCAGGTTGATCTAATGCAGCTTGTCTGTTTTGACACAAGCAACAATGTGGAAGCCGACTAGCAAAAACAATCTCATATTACAGTTAAACGGTAGGCTAAAATATGTCTCTGAAAATATTTGAGGTGAGAAATAGGCAACAAAGTAATAGAATCTTGGTTCAAGTCTTATCAGCGCTGCTTAGTTTTACAGTTTGATTTCAGTTTTTTCAGCCTCCATTTTTACAATACAGGAAACAGTATGGCACCCACTTCCTGTTCACAGTGGCTCTTATTACAGTCAAACAGTGCACTAAAATATGTTTCTGATGACATTTGAGGTGAGAAATAGGCAGCACAGTAACAGAATCTTGGTTCATATTTTATCAGCACTGCCTAGTTTTACCCAAGTTTGGTCCGAGGTTGAGAGAGAGAGACAGCCGGCTCTCTCTCTCTCATGAGAGTCAGCTCAAATCTGCTGTATGACATGTGATTTGAGCTGAGAGATGAGCAGAGATGTCTGGGTGTTGGTAAGATGGTGGGAGTAAGTTTACCACTTACCCACACATATTACCCACATTGTTATGGTACAAAGCTGGTTGAAAATTGGTAAAGTGCCTATTTGATGTATGAATGATTAGAAATACTGTATGTCTGGAGATGAAAGCTCTGTGATGCTGAGCCCAAGAAAGCTTTTCCAAGGGGGACTATAGAGGATATCTTATTCTATAGGTCATATACTGTAGTACATCCTAAATAAAGGCTTAGACATACTTTCCACATTGAACATGTGGTCAAGCGGACGTGCGCATGGTTCTATTCATAGTACAACTGACACTCCGCTTCAGCCCCCGGCAGTAATAAACAGAAGGGCTGGGAAGTGAGCTGACTGTCCTCCTACTGCCAGTATCAGGTGAAAGTGAAACTAGGATGCTGCTGGGTCTGGAGTAAATGTCTGCCAAATATCCAACTTAAAACTAATTACACAGGGGTGAAGCAGCTGTGGCTTGCTTAACAGCAGTGTTTTGGGTTGGACTGGAGTGTGGAGCAAGAGATTGGAGCATGGGCAGTCAGTGGACTTGCTATGCCTACAGTCTGTGTAGTCACAAAAAAAGAACTGCAGGTGGACGTCCACACAAACGTCTGTGTGGACTCTTGTGACCATGTGTGGATGACAACCTTAACATCACACGGACCAAAGCGGACATGCGGACATGCAGACACAGAGTCCATGAATTGGCCCTAAAGCTTCCATTTTCCTTCCATCAAGATTATATACAGTGTTTATTTGGGCTAGGACACACCTGTTTGACATGATTCTGCCACTTTCGTTAGTGCCACATACAACAAGTTGAGCCAGGCAGATTCATCAGCTCCTATTAATTCTTCATAAAGACCTGGGAATCTCTTGCATTGACCATACAGGGATAACACGCACTGAGGGACAGGTATGCGGTTTGGCGAAGTTCAAATAATTAACCTTTGACTTGTTTGTCGTGGCAGATTTTGGGGTGCTAGCCATTCACAACACTGTGTATTTATTGTAAGTGAATATGAATCACAGTATTTGATGTTTCCGTTGAAATAAAACTCCGTCAGTCAGATGGAGTCCTGTGCTGATTTTTTCGCCCAAACTGCATCAACTATGGAAATAAGCAGGACAGTTTGTTTGTGATGACGATGTGGTGGTTCCGGCCACAGTCGGCCACTTGTAGGAGGTGTCAGCGGTGCCTGCCAGCCTCGGCCTGACTGAACTCTGAGATCTGAGAGATGTGATTCACTTCCTCCGGACAGCTGACGGATGAGAGATTAACATTTCCAAATATTCGGTGTTTGTGAGTTGTGACAGTGGCGAACCAAGACAGACGTGACCAGTCAATTTAGGGTGAAGGCACAATAAATATAAGCTGGTTTTCAGTGACGCCTCCATTTCAACCATGAAGTGAAAGATAAATGCGCCTAAAATCATTTTATTCAGCTTTTAAACCTTTTATAGAACTTTGACACACCAATTCATGCATTTTATGGGGAAGATTTATGTATTTTTGATGGCTATTTGTATATACATATAGAGAAGGAAGAATTATTGTCAGTCTAAAGCTGTGCTCAGTTGCTGCAGTTTAGCCCGTGGCTTTATTTACAGATTGTTCAGTTAAATAAAGTTAAAACAAAAGATATTTCTGCACAAGTTTTAACTTAGAATGAGAGTGACATGCAAGATTTATTCTGCTAAGAGGCAATGCTGTGAGAAAGAGAGAAACCAAGAAATATAACAACTTTGACTTTTTTCATTGCTCCCCGTACAGAGTATTTTAGCCGGCAGTGTCATGGTCAGACCTAGATACAGAATGAGGGGCTCAGACATGACAGGTGTGAGGGAGGTAAAACTTGGCGTCAGTTGGGGAGGGTTTAGTCTGATAGAGGATTAAGAACACATAAAGTGTTATGAAAGAGGGTACATCATCCTAAGGCAACTGCAGCTATGCCATTCTGTGTCAGATACAATCTCACGTCCCCGTTACACAACCAAACCCCCGTCCTGCTACTGCGATCCAGCCTTGGCAAACAGCGTGCCCAAACTGTCTATCTTAAACTACATTGTGAGCTGTGACAGAAAAATATAGAGTCTAAGTAAATATAGAGTATAAGATGGTATATGAAAATGGTGTGAGAATTTGGTGTGAGTGTTGGGGATATCAGCCAAAGAGATGTCTTCTTTCCAATGTAATGGAACTAGATGGCACTCGGCTTGTGGTGCTCAAAGAGCCAAAAAAAAAAAAAAAAATTTAATAACTCAGCAGCAATGTGTCTGTCCAGAAATCATGACCATGGTTACTCAAGATAATCCACAGACCGAACTTATTCTGTCGACCGAACTACACCTGCGGGTCTCATGCCATTGCCAATGGCTGTCAGTCATCTACCATAGAGCCTGACATCTTGATTTAAGCACCGCAGTGCTCAGTCTGAATTATCACTGCACTTGTCTCAGTCCTGACAACTGTGCTACTGTAATGCATAAAGGTGGAAGTTTGTAGGTAGGTCCCGTTTCGGGTCGTTGATTAACACATTTTTGCTCCACTACAAAGATGTCATCTTCCAGCGTCCATGTTTCACTGTGGACATCAACTTCTGCCAATTTAGTAGACATCGCCCAACTCAAGGAGGAAGTTTGCATCAGCTCATGGATGAGAGGGCTGTGCTTGTGACAGAGTGAGATGGTAACATTAATGGTGTCCTCTTTGGTCATCCTCAGTGGTGCTAGGTGAGCTAGCAGTTGATGCATGCTTCTTTCTGCTCAGTAGAACTTTTTTTGTAGGTGTAGTTTGGGAAAAAGAAAATAGTTCCTAAATGAAACTGCTCAGAACAAGGTCCGTGGACTATCTTGAGAATCGGGTCATGATGTCTGGAAAGAGACATTACTGTTGATTTTTTTAAATGTATCTTCTGGCCCTTTGAGCGCCACAAGCCAGATGTCATCTAGTTCCATTATATTGGAGAGAGGGGCAACATCTCTACGGTCGATACCTCCAACACTTGGCAACTCACACCAAAACAATCTCGACTGATAAACAGCACTAAATGTTAAACAGAAAAATATGTATTTTTGATTTGGGGGTGAACTGTCCTTTTAAGTAAAAGTAGCAATACCACTGTGTAGAAATAGTGTGGTAGAAGTGAAAGTCATGCATTCAAAGTTTAGCATCTAAAGTAAAAATAGTTATGATGCACAGTGGCCCATTTCAGAATAATTACTGGATTTTGATCAGTGACGCTTTACTGTGTTCCTCACTTTAATGCTGCAGTTGGAAAAGGTGGAGCTACTTTATTATTTTATATACTGCTGGGTAGCTTGAGAATATACCCCAGGGATAAACAGAGTTTTACAATTACACATCATATTGGTTAACTTTTGTGTTATTAATCTCAATCTGCAAAGTAAATAAAGTTATTAAATAAATGCACTTAAATGGAGTCAAAAGTACAAATTTGCCTCTGAAATGTTGTGGAGTAGAAGTATAAAGCAGCAGAAATTGACGACACTGAAATACAAGTACCTTAAAGTTGTACTTAAGATAATATACTTAGTTACATTCTACCACAACTAACACGACTTTGCATTTTAATTTTAAAGAGAAAAGAATCCTCTGTTAGATGCTCTACTTCAGCTCAGTTGCAGACATTTAAGATGGCATTTTTATTATTCATGTAGGTTGTGTAATCTTGTTCCATATCCAAAAGCAGGACAAGTTAAATATACATGCACTGATGCCATGCTCCTCACTTGTCTCTGCTGCTGGTGGCCCATCTGGTGCCACTTTGACACACTCCAGATGCAGAGACCCAAAGATCGCACATGCTGCAGAATTACTTGATTAAATCTTCTTTGCCAATTTGGGTTTAATTTGCCCAAAGTGAAGGCTGCAGAGAGCCACTCTGGAGGGACTGCTTGGCATCTCACCCCTCGTCTCCTCTCTGCCGCTCGTGTTCCTTCTTATGTAATCGTCCCAGCGGAGTAATTGAATCATCTGTGTACTGTTAGATATCATGGGCCAAAAAGCTCTGACATGACTTCCAGTGCTAAGTGCCAGCTAAGTGTTTGGTCGTCTTCCTGTAACTGTCACTTATTGATGTACGACTGATTATTCTATGTGGGGTGCTTGAACAAATGATGCACCCTCCAGCAATTGGTTTACAGTATGTGGTGTATTGTTCCAGTGAGTTGTGGATGTTTCCTTACAAGGTCACAGTGAAAGGTGAAGTCAAACACTGGTGGCTCAGTGTGATTGGTTAAAGCATGAGAGTGGTTTAAACAAAGCCAATGAAGAAGATAAAGTTTCTCTTATGGTTGCCTCTGGAAATTATGAACTCAATCTGTCATAACTCAGTTTCACTAACCTGCTATTTGTGGCACAATTTCTCTGTTGAGATTTATAAGACAGATTTTTCCCATAAGAAATGTGGGGTTGCAATAGCTTATTTCATCATACTATTAAGTTATACTCAGATGTTACGGTTGCCACTAGCTTGACCCATTTTTGGGGAGATATCAAACAACCATCCCATTCTCATTCCAAGGGCGTCTAATACAGCAGCTTGGTCAGTGGCCATTGGCGTCTGATTCTGATGCACAAGACACCGATACCCGAACCAATCCTCGGATTGGGTATCGGCACCGATCACGTTTTTTACAAAATCGGAATCTGTAATAAAAGATCGGAGGAATCAAAACAACAAAAATGGCCAGGTTTTTTGTCTATGTTGTTCATTGTTGCCTCCGCTTTCCAATGTATTGTAACCGAGCGTGCTGGGTTCGCCTAACTGAGTGCAGCTAATGAGCAATAAATGGACAGGAGTCGAGACACGACCACCACCACCGCTTCCTTTATTCCGAGCAACACAGCCACACCTAATGGCGGAACCTCGCCTACCACAGCCCTACGGCAACTCTGGAGGGACAATTTGTTTACAATTCAAACTTTGTTTACATTTTGTGCTGCTGAACCACCGATAAGCTTTTTGGATAAAACAAACCTTATGGGACAACTTGGATGCATTCTTCTTTTTTCTTTCTTAACGCTTTGCAAAGTATCTGATCGGACTCGGTATCGGATCGGATGCAAAAAAAATGTGATCGGGACATCCTACTTTTCAACCCTACGTTTTTGTAGACAACCAGCTGCGTCGTGAATGAAATTGTTCACATACTTGTCTACAAACTATGCATGTTACTGGACAATTCCACTAGAGGGTACACCAGAGAACTCAAAACTAAAGAACTACTATACAGTAAACTTAGGATACTAAATTGTTAATTCTGAGATCGAAAAAGCAATAGTGGCGCCATCATAAATTGTACAGTAGGTAGGACCCGTAATCAAACACAGTGTGAAAATGGCAAGTTTGTTTCTTACACTGCCCCTACTGTTGATGTGCATGTTGTATCTTGCGTATACATGCATTCTGCGGACAGGCTCAACCAACACTCCAAACGTACGCAGAATACAAAAGGCAGCCTTCATGAACGCATAGTTAAAGTAAATTTCCTGCCTTAGGGCCCTATTTAGATGGTCTAAAACGCAAAGTGCCAGGCGTGCGGCGCATGGGCGTGTTTAGACAGCGCGTTTTCAGACTGTGCGCCATGGCGGAGAGTCTAAAAGGGTTGGACTTACTCTGTGAATTAGTCATGAGTGTGTTTTGGGCGTATCATTCAATAAGCCAATCAGAGTGTCACCTCTCATTCCCTTTAACAGAGGCGCGATTGGAGCGCACGGCGGAGAGCTAGTTAGATGGCGGACCTACCGACTGGAAAGAGTGAGCGTTTTACAGCTGAGGAGACGATAAATGTATCTCTATATCGACTGTCCCGTCACATCTGATGTCAGATCAAAGGGGATTGGCACTGTTTGGCACGTTTGGCACGCGTAATGGAAACCCAACCTGATTTGATTAACACAGCTGCAAACTGATAAGTTCACA